>NC_142933.1:113234024-113420520 GCF_046866305.1 Octopus bimaculoides | reverse complement strand
TGCCAAAAAATCTTACAAGATTGGATCGAGACACCTTTCAGTTGTTTAGCTTAGTGAGTTCTTGGCAAACTATTACTTGGGAGCCTCCCATTTGAGATAAAAAGAAATTTATTCAATCAATTTAATCAGAGAGACTAGTTGCTTTTCGTTGCTTTTCTACCTATGTTGGCTCAACATGCTTACACATTCTTGCCCCCCCCCCGTCTCTAACTTTCTTTTATTTTATAGAGCCCACATTAACACACAAATGTTCTCTCTCTCTCTTTCTCTCTCTCTCTCTCTCTCTCTCTCTCTCTCTCTTTCTCTCTCTCTCTCTCTCTCTCTCTCTCTCTCTCTCTCTCTCTCTCTCTCTCTCTCTCTCTCTCTCTCTCTCTTTCTCTCCCTGTTAAGCAACACAAATACACAGAAATCTTCATATTATGAAAAGAACACTCCTTTTTCGTCTATATTCTATTGGCGGTCATGTTCAATATAATCTTTTTCTTAACAATCAACATATGTTAAATCAAGGGAGCACCTTCTAAACTTAATTCACCCCACTTCCTTCTGGATTTCTAATAATTATTTTGTGTTAACATAAGATATTTTCAGTTCCCATTTACGAAGTACAATCACAAAAAATTTATGACAAGTAAGGATCAACCTAAATGTACCTTACTTAAGCCTGTTGTGTAACATACCTTATGATCATTTTACATTTCAGAGAACATTTCAAAATTTTTTTTTTTAAATCTTGTTAACCTTTTCTCAATTATGCTACAATATATAGGTTGGAAACCAATGATATAAATATTTTCAGCATTTCTTAAGAAGAATTTTTGGGGCAGTTTAGTTGCCTGTTATCTCAATACAGAATGACAAACATAGCTGAGTATGTCAGCAATTGATCTATTTCTGGCTTAGAGTTACATTTAAATATTACATCATCCCATAAATAATGCAGTTTTTACAATTGCATGAACTAAAAGTCAGAGGGGGATGGGATAAACTACCTGCATCAACTTGTTATAAAAGCAGGTAGTAATTTTACCTTATCCTTATTCTTAGTGCAAGTTTTGAAGAGTGCAGTTCGATTTTAACAGTTACTTTTTCAAAGTTATAATGAAAGTGACAAAGGGGCATATTCAGCATATTTTGCTTTATGAGATCAATAAAGGCAACAATGCAGAAGAAGGTGCGAGGAATATTAATGCATCCCTGGGCAACTATGAACCGCCACAGGCCTGTTTCAGTCACATCAATATTAACCTTGTCAGCCCCCTACCACCTTCACAGGGTTGCTCATACTTACTGAAAAAAGATGCACCCCCATATGTAGGAAAGAAGTTGGAAGAAATTCCATTCACTGCACCCAGTGTAAGCTATGGACACATAAGAGGTGCAGTGGAATCACAGGTAGATTAACAGATAAAGTTGCCTCTGTATGTTGGCAGATGTGCAGGAACAATAAGCACTAAAAGCACACGGGACTTAGATTCTCTTAAATGCCCAGGAAGCTCTCTTGAGGTTGTAGATAGGTTCTGTTACCTAGGTGACCAAATAAGCAATGGTGGAGGATGTTCTGAAAGTATTGTTTCTAGAATAGATATTGGGAGGAGGAAGTTCAGAGAGCTCTGTTGGCAACAAAAGGACTCTCTCTCAGAGTGAAGGGCAGACTATATGGTACTTGTATGTGAACGGCTATACTCCATGGTAGTGAGACATGGGCTCGGAATGCAGAAGACATGTGTAGACTGGAGAAAAACAAAGGTAGTATGATCTGTTGGATGTGCAACATCAGTGCACATGTACAGTGAAGTGCAAATTTGTTGAGAGAAAAGTTGGGCATAAGAGGAATCAAAATTAACATGCAAGAGAGAAAACATGACTATGTTGGTTTGGACATGTGATGCATATGAATGAGGACAGCTACATAACAAGAAAACTTCTCATAACATAACAGCTACATAACAAAGAAGACTTCTCACATACTCTACCACAACAAACCAAACTACATTTCTACATCTCTTCTCTTCCTCACATTTCCACTTCATATACTATGATTACCTCCCACTCCCCAATCTTGTCCTCTTGGCCCTGTGCCACTGTATCATTTCCCCCAACCTGTGCATTCTACCCACATGCTGTCTCACTCTATTATTGCTATCTGCTAGCCCCCAACCTGGGTTTTCCACCACACATAACAAGAAACTTTTTCCTTCAACCTACCCCAACAAACCAATCTGCATCCTTCCTCTTTCTCACATTTCCTACTTCATACACTATGCCTAGCTTTCATTCCCCAGTCCTGTCCTCATACCCCTGTTCCTCTGTATCATTGCTATCCAGTAACCCCTCCAACTCCATATATACCCAGGTCTTTCACCACTTACTCACACTCTTTAATCACACTTCCTTCACAATATCCTGCCACTTATGCAATGGCATTTGAACCTCAAGGGTATTACCTGGCACTTGCCACTATCTACATCTCTCTCTTCCTTTACTCAATCATCCCAGTTATATTCTGATCCCCATTCCTTATAAGTATGCCTGGAATTTTGCCACCATCTCCATCCTGTGGTCTCCCACCCTCTCTTTCTCTCCTTCTCTTGCACTTCCCTTAGGTTGGGCAACCATGTATTTTCTTTGTGGTAGCACACCTGTTTCTGTCTTCATTCCTGATCTTTCTCTCTCTGGCCGGGTAACCTTGTACTTCCTCTTCAGCAAGGCACTTATGTCTCTCTCACTATAACCTTTTCATCATCACCTCCTCCAATGCCTCCTCTCCTCTTAAAAGTGTTTGTCTTCCAAGTACTTGATGACCCAGTCAGTGCAGGTGCCACTTAAAAGCACCCAGTTCACACTGTAAAGTGGTTGGTGTTTGGAAGGGCATCCAGCTGTAAAAATCTTGCCAAAACAGTCACAGAAGTCTGGTGCAAGCTTTGGCCTGGCCAGCTCTTGTGGCACTGTCCCACCTATGCTAGCATGGAAGACGGATGTTAAATGACAATGATGATGATGATGATATATATATATATTTATAGATAGATAGATAGATAGATAGATAGATATAGATATTAGACAGAAATAATGGTTTTATACATTTTATTTATTACAGTCTTACAACTATTTTAGATGTGTTTAGCTGCATTCATGGTTCAATCTTATTGATTAATCAACTGATTGAAAAGATTGAGCCATGAATGTACCTGAATTCATATATGAAACACCTGTAAGCCTATAATAAATAAATGAATGTATATAATCCATTATTTCTGTGCATTTTATGCATCACTCTGTAAAAATATACCATTATAAACTGTGTAATGGAACCAAAGATTTACAAATTTGATTGGAAATGGACTTTGATTTGGATTACCTGATCTATAAGACTGATCATAAAACTTTTTTGTTAGCCCGGTACAAAATTTTTTCAACGAGAACTTAAGAAGTATTTCAACTGGGTTATTAATCTCTTTTTGTGTTGATATGTTCATGTGTGTGTGTGTGTGTTCGTGTGTATAAACTATGAACATATTACTCTAGGTGCAAGTGTGCATGTACGTGTGCAGGAATAACTACAGATAACACTGGTCAACAACAAATTTATTGCCTAAAGTTTCAGATTTAGGACAATTCTTTTGTGCTAAATCCAAAAATCACATTAGTTTTGTTCAATTATCTCAGGTTTTTGACCTAAGACCACATGTTATTTTTTACATTTTTGTTTACATGCACAGGTATTTTTACTTTATATGATGCAAAATTCTTTTTTTATTTCTTGAAATAAACAAACTCAGAAGAGTTTGCATTTATGACTAATTGGTATTTTTATTTTACAGGTGAATGAAATGGCTTTGACCAGAAGATCTTGCAAATGTAAGCCCAACGTATTCTGCTACATCTGCAGTGAATACACCATTGTTCCTAACGGGAATCCAGTCACAAGTTTCATAAAACATGCTTACCGTGCTTATTTTGGTATTAAACTTGGTGACCAGGATAATGCTTGGGCACCACACAGGGTATGCAAAGCATGCACTGAGAATCTGCATCAGTGACCAAGGGCAAGAAGAGTTGTTTGAAGTTTGGAATTTCCATTATTTGGAGGGAACTGACAAATCATGGCACTGACTGCTATTTCTGCACTATTCATGTGACTGGGATCAACAAAGAGAACCTGAGCAGCCTCAAGTATCCTCATCTTCAATCAGCACATCGTCCTGTAGCTCACTGTGATGAAATTCCAGTACCTGTCTTCAGAGAACTTCCTGACACTAGTGATGAAGAATCCTCCAGTGTCCAACAAGATGAAGAAGAAAAAGAAGAAGTTCTTGACAATGATGCACCACATCCTTTTTCCAAAAATCGAGCTAAATGATTTAGTTCACGATCTTGGATTGTCAAAGTTCTCTGCCAAACTGTTGGCATCCAGATTGAAGGGAAAAAAACCTCCTCTCTGACAATGCTCGCATCACCTTCTACCACAACAGGCATCAAGAGCACCTCCATTTTTTTCAGTGAAGAGAAGGACTTGGTGTACTGTACAGATATTGCTCATCTTCTGCACAAGCTTGGGATCTCTTGGCAACATAAATATCATTCTATCTTTAATAGACCCACCCTGAAACTATCTTATTCTGTCCCACCCAACTTCAAATCTATTGTAGCAGCCTCTAATAAGCAAAAGCTTTCTCTTTACTACCAAAATTCACATAGTTACAACTCATACAGACACTCAACATATACACAGCTCCAGCACAGACACCCTTACATCAGACCACAACCACAGCCCAACCCATCCTACTGACACTGCCCAGAACACCACCACAATCTCTACCACTCTTACAAATAGTACAACTAATAACAACAATAGTAATAATAACAATGATAGTAATGATAACGTTAATAATACTAATAATCTAGAATCTTCTGCCCCCTTCTCTAACCTCTCTTCTGACAATATTACCTCCTCCATTCCTGAACACAATCCCCAAAATTCACCTAATTGTAACTGCCATCCTGAAACCATTTGCCCATTACAAACCCATTGCAGAAGATATAATGTAATTTACAAATGCACTGTCCTTAATCTATTACACAACTCTACAGCCATATACATAGGATCAACCAAAAATTTTAAACAACGATATGCCGCTCACCTCCATTCTTTCAAACATGATAAACATAGTAAATCTACAATACTCGCCAATCACATACATCATCTCCAAAATACAAATATACCCTATACTCTATCCATACTGGCCTCAGGGCTTCCCTACCGAAGTCAGCACTCAACCTGCAAGCTTTGCCTTAAGGAGGCACTTCACATATTAAAGCACAACTCTCCAACACTGCTAAATAAACATAATGAGGCACTAAGCACATGCAACCACTGCTTTTTTCACACATTCAAATTCTACCACAAATCCAAATGCCTAAATGACCATGCAGTACATTTCCACAATACCCCTTAAGTAATCCCAATAACCTTATAAATCTACAATCTAACTCCTAATCCCTATCTAATTCCTCTTTCATACTCGAATATCACAACCATTTAATTATATTCATGTGTATATGTGTGTGAATGTATGTATGTATGTATGTATGTATGTATGTATGTATGTATGTATGTATGTATACAAGGTATATATACCTGCGTGTGCAGGAGCAATAATACATACAGATACACATATATATATGGGTGTACATATGTACATATACATATGAGTACGAGTTGTATGCGTAGATGTTGATATGTATAAATATTTGGCTGAAACACATAAATAAATAAATAAATAAATAAATATATATATACATATTTAATATATGCATCTGTATACATCTTCACATATATATTTTCTTCTCATAACCTATATATATATATATATATATATATATATATATATATATATATATATATAATTATGTGTATTTCTTCTATCTTAATGAATAAAAATTCTTCTGATAGAATAAATGGGTTAATAGAAACCAATGTAGCAAAGAACACAAAATAACTGTTATATGGACTGTTAGATATGTAATTCGTCTGACGTTCCGTGTGTCATGTGGTTCGTCTGAGTTCATTGTTTCATTGTTGTTGTCTTGTGGGACTGTCGTAGTAAAATGTCATTGATATATATATGGCGGACATGACTTTTGTTTATTCATAACGAACATTGGGTGAGTGCGTTCTTTGTATGTAATTGAACAATAAATGTAGTAATTAAATTGTATAACTCGTTATGTTATCTCTGCGAGTCAGTCCGAGGGAAACATAACAGAGTTTATTGGCGTCGCCGATAGGACCGGTAGGATACATGCTTACTTTACCGTAAAATTATTCATCGTAATAACAATGGCTGAAAAACAGACAGTAGAACTTATTAAATTGTTTAGGGAACAAATGGACAAGCAAATGCAACAACATCAGAGAGATATGGACGCTCTGTTAAAACTGTTTGGTGCTCGACAAGTTGAAGGCGATTCTAGTGGCTATTTTTCAGCTGCTTCAACAACAGTGTCGATTCCACCATTTACTGCATTTGATTCAGCGACAGAACTATGGCCTGATTACTGGTCAAGATTCCGTACGTTTGTGGCTGCTAATGCTGTACCTGAAAAACGCATGGCACAAGTGTTCCTGACCAATCAGACTGCTACTGTTTACAAACAACTTGCTAATCTGGCTACCCAACAAAATCCGCCTAAAGATATCAACAACTTGATAATGGACGAAATCGTTGACTTCATGAAGGAACAGTTCGACCCTAAACTTTTCATTGTGAGAGAGCGTTTCAAGTTTTGGAGTGATATGCAGCGGAAGCCAGGCGAAACTCTCCAGGAGCTGGCAGCACGTATACGCCAGGATGCAGCTACCTGTGATTTTCCAGCGATCACCAACCCACAGGATGAAGCTCTGAGACAGAGATTCATATGTTCGGTTAACAATGAAGCGGTTCTGAAGGCGCTTTTTAAGATAAAAGACTCAGAACTAGATTTTGCCCGTGCTGTCCAGGTTGCCATTGAGACTGAAGACGCAGCAAAGGTTGCAAAAGAAACTGTATACGGTTCCAAAACCAAGCAGGTGTACAAGGTCCAGCAGAACAGGAATAAGAGTCCTCAAAAGAAACATCAGCAGTCTTATTCCACAAACCAGGAGAAATGCTACCGATGTGGAAAGGCCCACAAAGCAACAGACTGTCCTTTCAGGGAAACCAAATGTCATTTTTGTGATAAAAAGGGTCATTTGCAAGCGGTGTGTAGGAAAAAACAACATCAGCAACGCAATGGTCATTCACAAACTCCCGTGAAAAGAATCACAAAAGCTGAGCTAGTCAAGGCGATCCTAGGTGAAGTTTCCCGAGACACTCATAGTTTAATTGTGCCAGTAACAATCCAGAACAGACTGTTCACAATGGAATTGGACACTGCTACTACAGGCAATTTTGTTTCCTTGTCAGTCTGGAAACAACTTGGAAGACCAAAGCTGCAAGATGTCAAGCATCGCTATGAATCTGCCAGCAAGCACAACCTGCCTGTTCTAGGAACTTTCATGGGCCAAACCAAGGATCCAACAACTGGTAAGCAGGATCTTATACCTTACATAGTCACCAAGATCTCTGATCTTAATTTGCTGGGTCGGAATGCTATCCAGACTCTGGGAATTTCCGTAGACACTGCTCTAGGTTTGAAAAGCATAGACAGCCAAGCTAAGAGGGAAGGTGCAGAAGGGATGTATCCAAAGACCTCAAGCGAGCCCTATGTTTCCCTGCAGCAAGATTGTAACAACATGTGTGATGAATTTCCAGATCTTTTCAAGCAAGAATTGGGATGTCTCAAGAACTTTGAACTGGAAGTGAAGTTCAAATCGGACGCAACACCAGTCTTTCACAAGGCACATCCGGTCCCATTTGCTCTTCGTGATGACCTGGCCAAAGGTTACGAAGAAGGCATCGCCAAGGGAATCTGGAAGCCTGTTCAATTCAATGAATACGGAACGCCAGTGGTACCGATTCGTAAAGCACACGCTTCAAGCAACCTGAAGCCCAAACTACGGATTTGTGGTGACAACTCTGTGGGAATTAATGACCAACTTGCTGATCACCGTCATCCAATGCCACTCCCTGCTGAACTGATGCAGAAACTCGGAGGTGGATTCAGATATACAAAGATAGACCTTGCTGATGCCTATAATCAGATCAAACTGGCTCCAGAAAGTCAACGCAGACTCGCACTCAGCACTCACCGTGGAGTACTCCTGCAACAACGACTCCCTTTCGGAATCAAGTCAGCACCTGGTTACTTTCAGGAGATCATGGAAAACCTGACCCATGATCTACCTGGAGTGGCCGTCTTCCAGGATGACATGCTCGTCAGTGGGAAAGATGCAAACAGTCACTTAAACAACCTAAAGTGTCTGCTCACACGTCTAAGCGACAATGGACTCAGATGTCGCCGTGAAAAGTGCCAGTTTGCACTACCCAGTGTAGAATACCTTGGACACATTTTGTCGGCTGAAGGGATCACTAAGGGATCCAAAGTCGAAGCAGTCTTAAAGATGCCATCTCCAACGAACGAATCAAGCTTGAAATCTTTCCTAGGTTCAGTTCAGTTTTATGGAAAGTTTATCCCAAACCAAGCCAGTATAGCAGAGCCACTCTATTGCCTTACAAAAAAGTCAACTATTTGGAAGTGGGGAGATGAGGAACAGTCAGCTTTTGATCACTTGAAAAATGTACTTTCATCAAGTCAAGTTCTGATACACTTCGATCCAAACAAAACTTTGGGACTGGCTTGTGACGCATCAAACGTTGGTATTGGAGCAGTCCTGTTTCACCGCTATCCTGATGGAAGCGAGCGCCCAATATCCAATATGTCCAAGACTCTCACTTCTGCACAGCGTAACTACAGTCAAATTCAAAAGGAAGCCCTAGCTATCATATTTGGCTTGCAGAAGTTTTACCAATATTTGTACGGTCGTAAATTCGTACTCGTGACTGACCACAAGCCACTGACATCACTATTCAGTCCGAGGAAAGGGACGCCACTTCTCGCTGCTAACAGACTAGCACGATGGGCCCTGTGGCTGAACCAGTTTGACTACACCATTGAATATCGGAAATCAGCAGATCATGGCAATGCTGATGCCCTCAGTCGCTTGCCATTCGGTGATGACAACGACTTTGACAGAAAGGAAAATGGTGAAGACATAGACATGGTGTGTGCCATCAAAGCTCTTAGTATTCAAGTCCAACCTGTGGATGCTAACGTCCTCCGTCAAGAGTCAGGGAAAGATCCAGTGATATCTACAGTGATGCGCTACGTCCGTGAAGGCTGGCCACCAAAGAACATGGAGATCAATGACGAAGTCAACAAGTTCCGTAAGTTATCAAACTCACTTAGTATCTGTCATGGATGCCTTATACATGGATCTAGAGTTGTGATTCCACATAGCTTGCAGCCAAAGATCCTCAATCTTCTGCATCTCGGACACTTTGGCATGGAACGCATGAAACAGCTAGCAAGAACTGCTGTATATTGGCCTGGTATCGATGCTGCTATAGAGATAGCCAGTCGACGATGTGATTCATGTAACGAACATCAAAGGCAGCCATCTAAGCCTCCAGTTCACCCATGGATGTTACCAGAAAAGCCGTGGAGCCGCTTACATCTGGACCATGCAATAAATTTTATGGGTAGAGATTGGCTGGTGATCACAGATGCTTATTCCAAGTACCCATGCATTCATCCCACTTCCTCCACGTCCTCCAAAGCCACTTTGAATCTGCTTGAGGAAGACTTTGCGCACTTCGGATTTCCTCACACACTGGTCACCGATAACGCACCAACTTTTACGTCTGAGGAGTTCCAGAGCTGGTGCAAAGAACGCGGGATCACACACCTGACAGGTGCACCTTACCACCCAGCTACCAACGGAGCAGCGGAACGTTTGGTGCAGACCTTCAAACAAGCTCTGAGGAAGTCTTCTCTTCCGCCGACACGAGCACTTCAAGAATTCTTGATGCAGTACCGGAGAACACCGACATCCTGTGGATTCTCTCCAAGTGAACTTTTGAATCACCGGCAGATACGAACAAGGATTGATTCTCTGCTGCCATCGCCAGTACACATTGCTCAAGGCAAACAGTCTAAGGAAGCACATAAGTCTCAGGTGACTCCAAGCTTGGCTGATGTCGCTAAAGTTACCAGGCAGTACAAGGCCGGAGATCCTGTGTATGCACTATACTATGGACCTCGCCGAGACAAAGATCCCCGATGGGTACCAGCAATCATTAAGAAGTCATTGGGTACTCGCTGCTTTAACGTGAAGGTCATACCTCATGGCCCGATGTGGAGACGACACTGGGAACAGCTGCGACCGCGGTACACAACTGAGGAAGACAATGAACCTGGTGATGCAGAAAACACTGTATTTGAATTTGCAACAGATCACCCGATGGAGATCTCGGAAACTGTGCCACTAACACAAAGACAAACCAGACCCAAGACCATGTTACCCGTTCCAGAGTATGGACCAGACAACCCAAGACGGTCCAAGAGAACCCGTAAAACCCAAGAGAGACTTTGCTGTTGATACTTCTTGTGTAGCATCAATTTCAGTGGGGAGGTGTTATATGGACTGTTAGATATGTAATTCGTCTGACGTTCCGTGTGTCATGCGGTTCGTCTGAGTTCATTGTTTCATTGTTGTTGTCTTGTGGGACTGTCGTAGTAAAATGTCATTGATATATATATGGCGGACATGACTTTTGTTTATTCATAACGAACATTGGGTGAGTGCGTTCTTTGTATGTAATTGAACAATAAATGTAATAATTAAATTGTATAACTCGTTATGTTATCTCTGCGAGTCAGTCCGAGGGAAACATAACAATAACTGTGGTTAGCTCCTGTTTTTAAGGCAGGAACTCCTTGAAATTTTGGGTATTTGAGTATATTTAAGAATTTAAGGATTGGAGAAAACGCATGTTATAATTGCATACTTTATTCCTACATATGTTTCAAAGGATTACAACCTGTGTGATCCATAAGGATCTTTGATATTAAAATTGTAACCTTCTCATCAGGGAAAGCATGGGAATCATCTTAAACGTAAGACATTATGACCGATTATGAAAACAATAGATGGATAAGGTTATGACTTGATTCATTTGAAAAAAACCGTTAGAGAATTGGACGCTGCCGGATAGTGGGTTGGACAACACATACCAATCAATGTGTAAGAGCGTACATGCATACATAAATACACATACATAAACACACACATATACATGCATACTGATACACACACACACACACATATACATACATATATGCGCATATACACATACATACACATGTGCACCCGTATATACATATGTATACATATATATATACACATATATACACACACACACATATATACATATACATACACACCTATATATATACACACACTCATACATCCACATTTATACATATGCACATACGTACCTACGCATATACAAATATACACATGTGTTTGTGTCCCCATATACACACATGTATCCATCTACATATACACACATGTATAAATAGAAATATATTCATGCACATACACATAGCTATACATCTACGCCTATTACCTAATCAGATAAACAGATTCGTATATACATATACATACATGAATACATACGCAAACACACGTATGCACATACATACAAATACATATACATATACATATATACATATATACATATATATATACATATATATATGTGTACATATAAAAGAAAAATAACTCAAGTGTTTTATATATACATACATACACACACCCACATGCATACATCCACATATCCATATATGTGTGTGTGTGCATGCATACATGTACATATACACACACATACATATACATACATATATATTTTTTTGTGCACACACACACATACACATACACATATATACACATACACACATGTGCACATACATATACATACATAAACACACATACATGCATACATACATAAATACATACACACACATATACATATAGAAATATACATGTGTATGTATGTGTATATGCGCATATATGTATGTGTGTGTGTATCAGTATGCATGTATATGTGTGTGTTTATGTATGTGTATTTATGTATGCATGTACGCTCTTACACATTGATTGGTATGTGTTGTCCAACCCACTATCCGGCAGCGTCCAATTCTCTAACGGTTTTTTTCAAATGAATCAAGTCATAACCTTATCCATCTATTGTTTTCATAATCGGTCATAATGTCTTATGTTTAAGATGATTCCCATGCTTTCCCTGATGAGAAGGTTACAATTTTAATATCAAAGATCCTTATGGATCACACAGGTTGTAATCCTTTGAAACATATGTAGGAATAAAGTATGCAATTATAACATGCGTTTTCTCCAATCCTTAAATTCTTATATATATATATATATATATATATATATATATATATACACCACCTTGTAATCTTATTCTTACACTAATATATGTGTGTGTATGTGCATGCATATATATATATATATATATATATATATATGTATATCAATGTATGTATATGTATGTATATGTATGCATACATGTGTGTGTGTGCATGCATGTGTGTGTTTGTGTGTAGGGGTCACAATTTGGTGGTATGAATTCATGTGATATTTAATGGTGTGCATGAATGTAAATAACCGGATACAAATGGATGTTTATATGTCTGCATTCAAGTGTAACATACAAAGTTTGACACTTATTATTTGGAATTGGGTTACTTTGTTATTCTTTCACCTAAAACATCTTTTTTTTTGCTGAGTTTATTGTGGGTGCGGTAAAAAAAAAAACCAAACAAACAAATAGGCAAAACTATGTTATGTATGGAGAAAAGAAATTAAGATTTCTAATTTAAGCACAGACCTTCAACTGTGGAAGACATGACACAACATAGCTGTATTGAAATAGGACATAGAGAGACACAATTCAGCGATGAAAGATATTTTGGTGACTTCTTGTCAACAACATTTATTGCAACTGAATTTTATCTAAGTCAGATATTAGCCATCCTCATCACTATAAAATTCCACTTGGTGAAGGCAAAAGGTTAATTCAATCCAAGCAGAATAATGTTAGGTTGCATCCACATCCCAACAATTTGACAAAAGAAATCAAAAGAACAAGTTCCAAAGATAAGTGCCGGTGTTGATTCATTCAATTAAAAATTTCTCCAAGTTGGTGCCCCAGCATGGCTTCAGTCTCATGACTGAAACAAGCAAAAAGAAAAAAAAAGAGGATAAAACCATCAAGGTCACTACAAATCAATGAGAATTTCTTTTGACAAATGTTCAACTTCAACATAGCAAAGATTACATCTCAAAAACAGGTCTTAAAAGAAAATAACAAATTTCAATCTTCTCTTGTATGCTCCATAGTTTTTATACCCCATGGATGTTACTACACTCTACAGGCATTCTAGATTGAACCCCCAAATTCATGTAACTGATTGGCATAAAATTGCTCACCAACACACTCCAACTGCTGGCTCACAGACGTTCTGCTGATACTGTAATGGTCTTGTCTCCTCAAAGCTGATTATGCTCACATTTCCTCCACTCATGACTCACTTATGTCTTCTCATCACCAATATTCTGTGTCCCTGACAAGGTCCAATACTAAAAAATATACTGGGTCCTTCTCTAGAATATCGGTTTCAAATTTTGACAAAAGGCCAACATTTTCAAGGGAGGAGTTAGTTGGTTACATTGACCCCAGTACTGGACTGGTATTCATTTTATCGACCCCAAAAGGATGACAGGAAAAGTTGACCTTGGTGGAATTTGAATCAGAGCATAAAGATGGAGGAAATGCTGCTATGTCTACCAAATCCTCCTATAAAGTTTTGGTCAGCCCAGGGCTATAGTTGAAGACACCTGCCCAAGGTGCCACACAGCAGGACCAAAGACAAGCCTCCTACCACACAGCCACACCTGTGCCTTTTTATTTTCTCTACTTTTTCACAGACCCAGTTGGTGTATTGTTGATCCTTGTGGTTTCCCCAGATCAAAATATTTATGAAAAATGGAGGTAGCAGGGAAACAATTACAAAATATATTAATAAATACATAAATGAATAAATAAAAATAAAAACAAAATTAAATAAAAATAATAAAAGGATCATCTCAAAGTATTCAGACTTAATTCTCTCCTAATTTAGATGATGACAATGACGACGATGATGATGGTGATGGTGATGATGAGGATCATGATGCTGATGATGAGACTATGAATATTGTCCAACAGACTGGAGTCTGGTGCAGTCTTCCACCATGCCAGCCCAGTCAAACTGTCCAACCCATGCCAGCACGGACAATGGACGTTAAATGATGATGGTGATGATGATCCTTGCTCATGGTCTCCTGCCAGTTGGCTCAGCTTGAAGAATTCATCTTGCTATTCTTTCTACGACATTCTAATCATATGTCTGTGGTACCAGAGCTGTGACCATTCAATGTGGAGAAACAGTGGTTTGACTAGCAGAGACTCTTTCATTTCTGACCTATGTACTCTGTGGAGATCCTTCAGACAAACCCCATTTTAACCTCTTGCATTCACAATCCTGCTCTTATGGTCATTTTCCAATCCTGCTCTTATGGTCATTCATGACTATAATAAATAATAAATAATATATAATATGAGTATTCAAAGACAGTTGCTCCCATAAATTCTACAATAAAATTTCAGATTTATGGAGGGTCAAAGTTGGGAACAAAAACATGACAGTAGAGACATACAAGGAAACCAAACGAAAACAAACACGGAGGGTCATTAGACCAGAATGAGAGGAAAGTAGTGAGCACTGGGAGAAACATTTTTGTTTTTAAAGAGAAAAGATAGAAGAGAGAGGAAAAAACACATCTGCTCTTTTAAACATCCATGCAGGAGAAGAGAGATGGTCATTATAGATGAAGATAAGCACAAAAACAGAATTGAAGACACAAATTGTTTCATAAATAAACACAATATCCAAGGAGTAGAAGTGATAGTTTATACTAGTGAAACATCTACAGGCTTCCAAACATGCATGTGTGTGTGTGTGTAAATATATATATATGCATATATATGTGTGTGTATATAATATTTGTATATATATATAGGTGATACACGAAGGAGTCATACCCAATGACTGGTGTAGCAGCATCATAGTCAACTGCTACAAAGGTAAAGGTGACGCTTTAGATACAAATAATTACAGAGGCATCAAGCTGTTAGATCAGGTTATGAAAGTTACAGAGAGGGTCATAGCCCAACTAATTAGGGAGCGAATCAATTTAGGTGAGATGCAGTTTGGGTTCGTGCCAGGTAAAAGCACTACTGATGCCTTATTTCTAGTGAGACAGTTGCAGGAGAAATACCTAGCTAAGGATAAACCTCTGTACCTGGCTTTCGTTGACATGGAGAAAGCCTTTGACAGGGTCCCCCGATCCCTTATCTGGTGGTCAATGAGGAAACTTGGGATAGAAGAATGGTTAGTGAGAGCTGTGCGAGCCATGTACAGAGATGCTGCCAGTAAGGTGAGGGTTGGAAATGAGTACAGCAATGAATTCCGGGTAGAGGTAGGGGTCCACCAAGGTTCCGTCCTCAGCCCCCTCTTATTTATCATAGTCCTCCAGGCAATCACAGAGGAGTTCAAGACAGGTTGCCCCTGGGAGCTCCTCTATGCTGATGACCTTGCCCTAATTGCGGAGTCACTATCAGAACTAGAGGAGAAGTTTCAGGTGTGGAAGCAAGGTCTAGAATTGAAGGGCCTTAGAGTCAACCTAGCTAAAACCAAAATCCTAATAAGTAGGAAGGTAGATAAAACACAAACCCCTTCAGGTAGATGGCCCTGCTCAGTATGTAGAAAAGGAGTAGGTAGTAACTCTATAAGATGTACCCGGTGCAAGCTATGGACACATAAGAGGTGCAGCAACATCAAAGGCAGGTTAACTAGCAAGTTAGTTTTTGTTTGTGGCAGATGTTCAGGTGCAATAAAGACTGTAAACAAACAGGAAACAACTTCTATCTCATTCCAGGGTGAAAAACTAGAGGTAGTCGATAGCTTCCGCTATCTGGGCGACCAAGTTAGTAGTGGGGGTGGGTGCGCTGAAAGTGTAGCTGCTAGAATAAGAATAGCCTGGGCAAAGTTTAGAGAGCTCTTACCCCTGCTGGCGACAAAGGGACTCTCACTCAGAGTAAAAGGCAGACTGTATGACGCATGCGTACGAACAACCATGCTACATGGCAGTGAAACATGGGCTGTAACTGCTGAGGACATACATAAGCTCGCAAGGAATGAAGCCAGTATGCTCCGTTGGATGTGTAATGTCAATGTGAATACCCGTCAGAGTGTAAGTATCTTGAGAGAAAAGCTGAACATTAGAAGCATCAGTTGTGGCGTGCAAGAGAGACGATTGCGCTGGTATGGACATGTGGTGAGAATGGAGGAGGATAGCTGCATGAAAAAGTGCCACACCCTAACAGTTGAGGGAACCCGTGGAAGAGGTAGGCCCAGGAAGACCTGGGCTGAGGTGGTGAGGCAAGACCTTCGTATATTGGGCCTCGAGACCTTTGGAAATGTGCTGTGCGTGAGAAGACCCGGCAAGCCAAGTAAGATCGTTGCCAGTGCCCCTGGACTGGTTCTTGTGCGGGTGGCACATGAGATGCACCATTTTGAGCGTGGCCGTTGCCAGTACCGCCTGACTGGCTCCTGTAGGATTTTCGAGCGAGATCGTTGCCAGTGCCCCTGGACTGGCTTGTGCGGGTGGCACATAAAAGACACCATTTCGAGCGTGGCCATTTTCGTGCGGGTGACACGTAAAAGCACCCACTACACTCTCTGAGTGGTTGGCGTTAGGAAGGGCATCCAGCTGTAGAAACTCTGCCAAATCAGACTGGAGCCTGGTGTTGCCATCCGGTTTCACCAGTCCTCAGTCAAATCGTCCAACCCATGCTAGCATGGAAAGCGGACGTTAAACGATGATGATGATGATGATGATATATATATATATATATGCAAGATTTTCTGGGCAGGGAACACTGATGGGGTCGGCAGCGTGGGAATACTTCTTACAGAGAAATGGGTGAATAAGGTAATCGAGGTAGTCAGAGTATTTGACAGAATACTTAAGATTAGATTAGTGCTTCATCATGGGTTAGCAACGATTATCTCAGCCTATGCCCTTCAGCTGGGGCTACCTGATGAACAGAAAGACCGATTTTATGACACCCTCTTGCAGACTACCTCGTCAACAAATGACAGGGATCTTCTCTTTGTGGCTGGTGACTTCAATGGACATGTTGGACAACATGCAAGTGGCTTCTATGGCATATATGGAGGCTATGGTTTTGGTTCTCATAATGAGGAGGAAACCAGGCTGCTGGAGTTCTTCGATGCAAATGATCTTTTGGCTTGTAATACTAACTTCAGGAAACCTGCTAGTCACCTAGTCAATTACCGGTCTTGTGGACACATTAATCAAATTGATTACATTCTCGCCAGGAAACAGGGAAGATCGCTACTTGTAAATACCAAAACCTTCCCTGGTGAAGAATGCACCCCACAACATAGATTAGTAGTTAGTAACTTCAGGATCAGAGATAAATGGATTCCCAGAAGACGACCAACATGGAGAAGAAGGGTCTGGAAGCTTAATGATCCTGCGAATGGACAGAGATTTAGGACATGCGTAAGCTTGCAAGGAGAACCCAGGTTCGAAATTTCCCCAAGACACCTGAAGAAGGCTGGAGGGTATGTCAGCCGAAACGTTGTGTTAACAGCAAACAAGATGAGGACAAATATCTGTCAAATGTAAATATTGTAAATAATGTACAGAATTCCTCATCTCTTAAATATAGAACCATATATACATTCTTTGATAATAATAAGAAAATGTTAAAAACAGTTTAGAAGAAAGTATTCAACAAAAAGTATTAGGAGTTCAATAAAAATCATGTTTGTTTGGAAGTATATAATATATACACAGAAGGAGATATATTTAAGAATTTACAAAAAATTGGAGAGGAACCGACCTGTCATTTTGACATTTTTTCTGTCTTGTGTGTAGCTAAGGAATGTTTGCTATTTTAAGGGACAGTGTGGGAGGTTGGTTGGGGAGGAGGAAGAGCAACATGGAATTAAAGGGATTTTTTTGTTTCTAGGCTAGTCTGTCATGGTTCAGTGGTTTTGGGGACTGGTCTTAGAGGTCAGAATGGTGTGAGTGTGTGTGTCTTTGTGCACATTTCTATGTGTGTGTGTGTATATACATGTGTTTGTGTTTGTGTGTGGGTGCTGTTGATTGGTCCCAGAGTTTATTGTGGCATGTGTATATGGGTCTCTGTGTGTTTTATATTTGGTAGGATGGTGTGTGTATATGTGTGCACGTTTGTGTGTGTATACATGTTCACATATATCTGTGCTCGAGATAAATGCACATTTACTTTGAAATAACAAACTGAAACAGTTGTAAATGTTCTTGAACTACAATTAAACTATGACCTTTTAATATCAATGACCATGTTCTAGTTGTTAATTGTTGCTCCATTTCTTTTCTTATATATATATATATATATATATATATATATGTATAAAATCTACTCACAAGGCTTTGGTTGGCCCGAGGCTATAGTAGAAGACACTTGCCTAAGGTGCAATTCAGTGAGACTGAACCTGAAACCATGTGGTTGGTAAGCAAGCTACTTACCACACAGCCACTCCTGTACCTTATGTGTGTATATATATATATATATATCATAAATATAAGGGATTAGCAATTGAGTTGCTTCTCCAACATACTGAAAATTCAGAAACAGCAGTCAAAGAACTACTGATTCTAAACTACAAAATTTGTAGTTTAGAGTCAGTAGTTCTTTGACTGCTGTTTCTGAATTTTCAGTATGTTGGAGAAGCAACTCAATTGCTAATCCCTTATATTTATGATGATAAATGGTCTTACCGATAAAGGTTTATTTCATACTGAACTACTTGGCAAAATTGTTAATTGTTAATTCTATTATTAATTGACGATTCCCTGCCCTCATTTCTTGTATATATATATATATATATATATATATATATATATATATTTAAGAAGTACCGCTACCATGCACACATGAACTCTTTCACTAATCCAAACTCTAAACTGTCTACCCTCCTTAGCAATGTACATGCACAACCTCAAATCGCAAAATATTCGATACAGCCCATACTGGTCTATTATAAGTGAAGCTCTCCCATACAATGCAAATATCGGTAAGTGTAAGTTACAGCCTTCACAACTCCTCATTACTCAATAGATTCTCTGATGTTATTTATTCTTGTGCACACAGATACTACACAACTTTCATGCACTTCGTTAAATCTATATAATCCTGTTTCCATACCAATAACCCCCCCCCCCCCTTGATCTAAAACAAAGTCAGCCTTGCAACCTACTACTTAACCTTGCTATCTTATTCCTTCCCCGTACACACATCTCAAGTTTTTCAAGATCTTCAAATCAGCCACTTCCCACTTTCCTGTTAGCCTCCCCACCCTCCCCAACCTCAAACAGTCCTTAAGGAAACCCCACTCCTTTGAAAACTAACCAATCTACCTCTAGTCTGCTCCTCCCTACCTGCACCTCTCTATTCAGTTTCATACTCCTCCCTTTACTACAGCACCCCCTCCAATACCAACCCAATTCCTTTATCTCACTAACAACTACTTTTGACCACCTCCTCACTCCCCCTTCCACCTTAACTACTGAACCAGTCAGCTCATTTGCCCCAATTAATAACAAGCCTTTAACTCAACCTTTAACACAATCTCAACCTTTAACTCTATAGCCTTCATACAAACTATCACAAAAGTTATCATTCACATACTACCTAAACCACCTTCCTCCCTTCCTCCCACCTTCCACCTCTATTACTATCACTAGCCTTATTTTTAACCCTAACCCTGAAATCTATTTTCTCCTCCCACTACTCTCTATCTAAACACCCCAACCCTCCATCCTAACACAGTTCTCCACAAATTCATTCCCTCTTCAAACTCTATCCTATGTACACCTCAAATGTAAAACTCTCCCCTAAAGACAGAGGCAGTGTTATCCGATAATGGATCTAAGTAACCATCATTATTCCGCACCACCAAGCCCCCAGAAACAGCTGTTGGACTCATAAATTTCTACCCATTTAACTCCTGATGTCATTTATATTCTATAAGTCAGACTATTTTATATCTATACACATGTACATTATTTCTATTAAATGTATTTAATATTCTGTGTGAATCAATTTAACTAACTTGCTTTTTCATTACATTTACACTACTGGCTCAAGTTCAAATCGCTTGTGCCCTTTCAAGTGTATTCTATTTAGAGAATACCTGTCTCTAACCTATATATGGCCGTATAGCCTTTTCTGTTTGTTTTCCTGTCTTGTTTTTTGTCCGCCACAACATTCCTCCATGGCAAGGTTTAATTTGTGTATACAAATTTAATTTGCGGTCCATGGGAAGAGCTGTTTTAACGATGCGTCCTACCCAGCTCTTCGAAACGCCGGTGTTAAAACGGGGGTAGCTGATGAAGGATAATGTTCTCTATGTGGCTTGTGTGTTTTCTTGTCTATGTTTTGTTTGCAATGCCCTGTACCCAGATATGCACCTATACATACAGGTGGATGTCGGTATGCACATACCTGTACGTATATATGCATATACTCATTTACTATTTGTTTTTATATATATATATGTATATATATATATATATATATATATATATATATATATATATATATATATATATATATATATAAATACACATATACATACATATATCTGTCGCCTAGCAATAAAACTTTTCACACACCCTACCCCCAACAAACCATGCTACATCTCCCCTCTTCCTGACATTTCCCCTTCATGCACAAGGCTTATCTCTCACTCCCCAATCCTGTCCTCAAAGCCATGCTCACTGTATCGTTGCTATCCCATAGTCCCCCAGCCCCTCTATATACCCAAGTAGATGGGAATGTGACTGGCTGTAAAGGTTAGTATAGAGCCTGATGAGGAGAGAAAAGGCAGAGACTGAATGGGCGTTAGTGAGTGGAGTGGCAGGACACTAACCAGGTTGAAAGAGCAGAGGCCATTATAATAGCAAAGAGAAAAGACAATATATCTGTGAGTGAGAGGTTAAATTGCGCCTGCAAGTAACAATTAGCTTAGTAGTATTTCTGTGGATACGGTCTAGGGTGTCCAGGTGTGCAGTTTCACTATTATTTCAGATGTAGGAGTGACACTCTATTATGGCCCTCACCTGCGGATTGCAAAGAATATGGTTTCTTATCTTGTTCTGAATTTGACCTTGTATTGTATTACAATTTTCTATGGTTTGTTCTAAGGTTAACCTAATGGTCCATTCCCCATCGGGTTTATACCAATCAATATTTAATCCACACAAATAAAATAATATCTCACATATATATGTAATATAGCAATACAGTAATATATCAAGTTAACAAACTTCATTCAGCTGCAATAATCCAAGCAATTTGTACACAAAGCTTCCAGCTGAAATTGTTTAAAATCTAAAAAGAATGACCAAGGTATATACTCAAATAAGAATAATTATCTCCTGTTGCTGCTGGCTATTGGATTTTGACCGTGTCAGCATCTTTCAGCTATGAAGGTAAAACAATGGAGGGTTATCTCACTCTCCCATCAGCAATCAACTTTCAGCTGCGGTATTATTTTCACTAACAGCTGTGAAACCAAAGGAGTAATCTATCAAGCTGAGGTATGCGTGAACCCTGCCAATTCTGGCATAACTACAGAGATTATTTACAGCACAGCCATGCCTGAGAGCAAGTGTTTCTGCACGCTGATTTGTGATGAATATCTGGACGGCAGGATGCTGATTCAACTGCTGTGCAGAATGAGAGAGCTCACCAAGGATTCTTCCAAAGACAGCTCCTTGCTAAACCTGCTTTTCTTCTCCTGTTTGCCTTCGCATGTGCAGGCGATTCTTGCCCCTAGCATAGACGTCACTCCCATCGACCAGTTGGCCTTGTCTGCCAATAGAATTTTGGAGTACACTGGGTTATATCGTGTCTACAGCTGCAGTGGTGGTGACGGTGTTACTGTCTCTCCTCTACGTTCTGTCCTTGTGTCTACAGCTGCAGTGGTGGTGACAGTGTTATTGGCTCTGCTCTACGTTCTGTCCTTGTGTCTACAGCTGCAGTGGTGGTGACGGTGTTATTGGCTCTGCTCTACGTTCTGTCCTTGTGTCTACAGCTGCAGTGGTGGTGACGGTGTTATTGGCTCTGCTCTACGTTCTGTCCTTCTGTCTACAGCTGCAGTGGTGGTGACGGTGTTATTGGCTCTGCTCTACGTTCTGTCCTTGTGTCTACAGCTGCAGTGGTGGTGACGGTGTTATTGGCTCTGCTCTACGTTCTGTCCTTGTGTCTACAGCTGCAGTGGTGGTGACGGTGTTATTGGCTCTGCTCTACGTTCTGTCCTTGTGTCTACAGCTGCAGTGGTGGTGACGGTGTTATTGGCTCTGCTCTACGTTCTGTCCTTGTGTCTACAGCTGCAGTGGTGGTGACGGTGTTATTGGCTCTGCTCTACCTTCTGTCCTTGTGTCTACAGCTGCAGTGGTGGTGATGGTGTTATTGGTTCTGCTCTACGTTCTGTCCTTGTGTCTACAGCTGCAGTGGTGGTGACAGTGTTATTGGCTCTGCTCTACTTTCTGTCCTTGTGTCTACAGCTGCAGTGGTGGTGACGGTGTTATTGACTCTGCTCTACATTCTGTCCTTGTGTCTACAGCTGCAGTGGTGGTGACGGTGTTATTGGCTCTGCTCTACATTCTGTCCTTGTGTCTACAGCTGCAGTGGTGGTGACGGTGTTATTGGCTCTGCTCTACATTCTGTCCTTGTGTCTACAGCTGCAGTGGTGGTGACGGTGTTATTGGCTCTGCTCTACATTCTGTCCTTGTGTCTACAGCTGCAGTGGTGGTGACGGTGTTATTGGCTCTGCTCTACGTTCTGTCCTTGTGTCTACAGCTGCAGTGGTGGTGACGGTGTTATTGGCTCTGCTCTACATTCTGTCCTTGTGTCTACAGCTGCAGTGGTGGTGATGGTGTTATTGGCTCTGCTGTACGTTCTGTCCTTGTGTCTACAGCTGCAGTGATGGTGACAGTGTTATTGGCTCTGTTCTACGTTCTGTCCTTGTGTCTACAGCTGCAGTGGTGGTGACAGTGTTATTGGCTCTACTCTACGTTCTGTCCTTGTGTCTACAGCTGCAGTGATGGTGACAGTGTTATTGGCTCTACTCTACGTTCTGTCCTTGTGTCTACAGCTGCAGTGGTGATGACAGTGTTATTGGCTCTGCTCTACGTTCTGTCCTTGTGTCTACAGCTGCAGTGGCGGTGACGGTGTTACTGGTTCTCCTCTACGTTCTGTCCTTGTGTCTACAGCTGCAGTGGTGGTGATGGTGTTATTGGCTCTGCTGTACGTTCTGTCCTTGTGTCTACAGCTGCAGTGATGGTGACGGTGTTACTGGCTCTCCTCTACGTTCTGTCCTTGTGTCTACAGCTGCAGTGGTGGTGATGGTGTTATTGGCTCTGCTCTACATTCTGTCCTTGTGTCTACAGCTGCAGTGGTGGTAACAGTGTTATTGGCTCTGCTCTACGTTCTGTCCACGTGTCTAAAGACAGATTCACAACAGCTACGATGGAGAAAAAAATTTTCTTTTATGGTAAAAGGTGGAGAACCACTACACCTACCTAGTGTTTCCCTCTATCAAGTTCCCAGACACTGATACTGTCTATTGAATAACCCCATCTTCAATTTGAAAAACAAACCTTCCCCATATTACCATCACCACCATCTGCACCATTATGATTGCAATTATATCTATACATATAGGCGCAGGAGTGGCTGTGTGGTAAGTAGCTTGCTTACCAACCACCTGGTTCTGGGTTCAGTCCCACTGCGTGGCACCTTGGGCAAGTGTCTTCTACTATAGCCTCGGGCCGACCAAAGCCTTGTGAGTGGATTTGGTAGACGGAAACTGAAAGAAGCCCATCATATATGTGTACTTATATGTATATGTGTGTGTTCGTGTGTCTGTGTTTGTCCCCCTAGCATTGCTTGACAACCGATGCTGGCGTGTTTATGTCCCCGTCACTTAGCAGTTCGGCAAAAGGGACCGATAGAATAAGTACTAGGCTTCCAAAGAATAAGTCCCGGGGTCGATTTGCTCGACTAAAGGCGGTGCTCCAGCATGGCCGCAGTCAAATGACTGAAACAAGTAAAAGAGTAAAGAATATAAATTTGACATGGGCGCTTCTTTCTTGTCTTGGCATTCATGGTCAAATGGCTGGGTGGAATTGCATGAAAAATTACACAAATGTGTGGAATGATCCAGTGGTGATGCTGCGCTTTGTATTTTTTCATAGCTCCCGTGGTTATTGAGATAATCTACTATAATAATACTCTTGTGTTTATGAATGAGACAGGAAGGGGTGATAGAAGAATAAGGAAGGAAGGGCTGATGTCATACTTGGGAGTGGGAGGATGAAAATTGTATAAATATATGTGTGTATGTATAAAGTGGGGTATGTGAATGTGTATGTGTTTGTGTGTGTGTGTGTGCGTGCAATGGAAGTGGGATGGTTCATCTTTGTTCACTTGGTATTTGCGTTTATTTTTTGGGTTTTTTTTTGGTCTGTTATTTTTAGCGTTTTGACAGAAAAAAGTCATTCTAAAATTGTTTTTTAACATAAGCATACCCAAACAAGTCGAATACTTATACAGAACAGGTTTTACAGCCATATCATCCAAACTGATCAGCTGAAACTGGGCTTAGCTGCTAGTGAATATATAAAACACATACATTGACACATTACAATTTTACACATCTTTAGAAAAGAATTTTCAAACATTTATTATTGTAAATCTATAGGGTGTTTATGGTCAATAATCAGTCTTTGTAACAATGAAAATAAAAATTTGTTATTTCATGCAACATTGAATCTTCTATGCTTTTTTTGTCCTATTTTTGATCGATTTTTAATCTGCTTTTCAACATTTAAAACTGCAAGTTATAGTTGGTTATCATAACTAAAAACACCCACCCATAATTTTAAAATATTTCTAAAAATACAGTAAAAAACATTTCTTTTCACATATTTGTTCACAAAAATGATATATGCTACCAAGTTTTGTCCCTGAAAGTACTTGAAACAATTGCCATCAATAAATGGATTTTTGTTTTAGAATTGTTGTTGGCACTCCGTCGCTTACGACGTCGAGGGTTCCAGTTGATCCAATCAATGGAACAGCCTGCTCGTGAAATTAACGTACAAGTGGCTGAGCACTCCACAGACATGTGTACCCTTAACGTAGTTTTCAGGGATATTCAGCGTGACAAGGCTGACCCTTTGAATTACAGGCACAACAGAAACAGGAAGTAAGAGTGAGAGAAAGTTGTGGTGGAATAGTACAGCAGGTTCGCCACCATCCCCTGCCGGAGCTTTGTGGAGCTTTATGTGTTTTCGCTCAATAAACACCCACAACACCCGGTCTGGGAATCGAAACTGCGATCTTATGACCGTGAGTCCGCTGCCCTAACCACTGGGCCTCCACTGTTTTAGAATAATCATGTTAGAATTTGCACAGAGGGTTTTTCAAGTATGGTGCTCTCAAAGGTCTTGTAATGAAGAAACATGAAGTCAGACAGTGCTACAAATTACTATTCCATTTACTGGGAAGTTTCTAATGACCAATATCATTGAACTGTAAATTGTAAGCTGTTCTTAATGGTGTTCTTAATGGTGTTCTTAAAGATGTTCAAATGATCAAAGAGAAAATCAAAGACAAAGTCCTTGAAAAGTCATATCTTAACTATTCTTTGGATGCTGACTCCAAATCTGTTTTTGTTCCATGCTAATGTGTTGTGATTATCACAAAGAAAAATTCTAACAACAGCAACAACAAAATCTATGGTATTTTTCATGAGAAAGCAATCCTTGTTTTGTGCCATTCCTCAATTCCTGAATCTGTGGGCACAAATTCTGAACCTTAACAAAGATAAAAACAAAATAAAGCAAAGATTTGGCAACATGTGGGGTGGGGGGATAACATGAAAGTGTGTTTGTCAAGAATCTAACTTGCATGGTTGAAATTTGGCAATTTAGTGTCAAAGCTACTTTTTTCTGTTGTTTTTCTAATGTTGTTGCTCCTCCTTAAATTTGCCACAGCTCAAACATCCTAATTAATAAAGTTTATTTCGACACAAAAGAAATAATTAGTCATTCACAAACAGAAAATCTCTGCAACTTTTTTTAACTTGTGCAGCTTTATCTTTCTGATTTTGTCGAAAAAATTGTTTCATAGAATTTGATAAGGATAGGGAAAGGTTGGGGATAGAAATGGGATAACTCTGTCTGATTGTCCGTCTGTCCTTTTCTCTCTCTCTCTCTCTCTCTGTCTTTCTTTCCCTCCCTTTCTATTTCAAGAATTTTAATAAGGGTCTGCATTAATTTACTTCAAATTCACTTTTAAATTGTTGATAAGAGCTAGTCAGGCCACAACTAATTTAGCATTTAAAATTTACCTTCAAATTTCGAACCAGTCTAATATATGTGTGTGTGTGTGTGTTTATTTTAATAGTTCACTTAGGTATCATGAGACTAATAACCTGGTGTAGAATTCAATATACACATGGGCCAGAACAAAGACAGGCATAGAGTGGTAATAAGTCAAAGAATGTATGTACGTACATACATACATACATACATATCATCATCATCATCATCATCGTATATATATATATATATGATGATGATGATAATGATATATATATATATATATATATATATAAGTTCAAAAAAACACAAAAAACAATAACAAAAAAACAACAAAGTGAGGACGTGATACGGATAGTGTTATCGGACGCTCGGGAAAGGAAAGAGAGAGTGTATGACGTTTCGGGCGTAGCACTTCGTCGGAAAGATGGAAAGTTTGGAGAATGGAAAAACGGAGAAAGAGGAAAATGGTACCGATGCCCACGAGGTTACATTGTGAAAAGACCGGAAGAGGAGGTGGTGGGGGAAAGGTTCTTTCTAAGACAGGAGAGTGAAAAAGGGAGATGAATATCTGTGCGTGTGCGGATGTGCAAACTAAAATACACTGGCATATATACATTAACCATATAAAGCCCCATACTAATACAGGTGTGAGCATATACACTTGAATAAATATGTAAGAGGTAAATAAGACAGGTAAAATAGACACATTTTGAGAAAAACTGTTTCTATGCATATAAAACATGGAAGCACGTAGGTTGTGTTATGTAGAGCCTTCCATGCATAAACAGTTTTATGGCTACATATAGAGACATGCTATTTGTATTTTAATGCTTTTGTTATTGTTTAGGATTTATGTCCACTATTCAGTGGGTTTTTTGTTGAAGCTTTTATTTAACTGGAAGGGTAGTAGACATTTTTTAATAAGAGAAGAGTTGGTTTTCAAATGAAATTTATTTTCATTGCAGATACAAATATAAACCCATTTAAAATTCTATGGGGTGTAATCTCAAAATGTGAAAGAACTCAATAGAGGAAACAGAGTTGAAATGCTGGTATTAAAAACATATCCACCAACAAGATCCATATTATCAACAGCTATAGCTACCCTTGTAGCTTCAGCACCAAATTACTGTTGGATAAAGTGAGAAAATCTTCAACAAAATCAGCCCCTCAATTAAGAACAATTCCTTCTTAACCTGTAAAACAATACTGACATTGAGAAAATGTTGAAGTCTATAAAAAAGAAGAAAAACATTTACTTTTTCACTCAATTTGACATCACAAACTCTCTGCACGCCCCACCAAGAAACTACAACTAAACATTCTCTCTCTCATCTACCAATGATCACCAAAGATAAATCATGTACCACAGAAAATCCTTTCTTTCAACAACAGTAGATGAGTGAGAAAAAAGTTTATCATCAGCCTTAGATGTGGATGCATTGAGGTTTGTGACTTGAATGAACTCAACCAAATACATACAAAATTTTCTTCCTTCAAATGAGTACTTAGCCATGATAACAGATCCTTGGTTCTTAAAGACATGAACTTCTCTCTACAGAAAAATTAAGAAAAAGCTCATCTGTTTGCTATAGCAATTTCAACTATATGTCACCATTAAGAAACACATAAAAAGCAAATTTCTTACTCATTAGCTTAAACTTTACTGATTCTGGATATATCCCTTAAAAATGCAATGGGTTTAGAGATAAAATTTTAAAAAAACAGATAACGATTCTAAGCTGATAACAAAAGCACTTGGTGTAACCCACTACCCAACTTGCAAGTAACTACACTAATAGCAAAATCCTTCCTAAAATACTTCCCGACCACAAATAAATGACACTTATTCATCACAAACTTTCTCAAAACTTCATTCTCTACATCCTCTAACTATGCCAACTACATAAACATAAACACATTCAACACAACCCCCCCCCCCACACACACACACACCAAACTAAACAACTAACTGCTTAAGTAACAACTAACTCCTCTGGAAATCCATACATTGACCTAACATCCAATGTATGCAAACTATGTCACATTGAAGCTCATTCAAAACCATTACCAAAATATCAGACATTGTCAAACCAAACATGGATCCTCTCAAAAACTCAAATAGCACACACTCACACACACACACACACACACACACACACACACACACACACACACACACACACACACCAATTTCTGCAGCCTTAACTTCTACCAAGTTCAGACTGTCTCCAGCAAAAGAAACCCATCTAGAAAAATCCATTTACTTCACAAATCCCTGCTCGTAATCCAGTGTAGCATCTTGACACTGAAGTTGAGCCATTATCTTAATATTAGTGCTTAAGGTATTGGACTCATTATCCTAGTGTAATGGATTTCATTGCTTGACTGAGCAGAACATTGCATCCTTGAGCAAGGTATACCATTTCATACTGATTCAATCTGCCGGTGTAATTTTTTCTCCAGCTATCACATCCTTTATGTTCCTCTGAGTCAAGAGTGGAAGGTCCAAGAGAGTTTTTAATGTTTACTCATGGCAATGCAGGCCCCTAAAGCAATTAGGGAAGGCATATGAGTTACCATATCGTACTCACTGGCATTTAATGGTTAGGCATAAGACTGGCCACAGCAGTTTGATAATAGAATGCTGTTATTGTATAATAACTCAGTGATCATGCCCACTAAATTCTTCACAGACTCACTTCCACCAATGTAAATTTTACAGAATCCATTTGCCACATGTTTGGAGTTGGATAGACTTTTACTGAATAATATTTATGACTTTATATTTATTTTAGAATTATACAAAATACCTTTTATCCCATTAGTTCTTCACATTGGTTTGATTCTTCATGAAATGTCAAACCTCTGGAAGCAATAGAAACAGGAATCATATACTTCAATACTTTATCCTTTATAAATGATGCTAATTTGGCAATAGAGAATCCATACAATAATTTTCTTTGAGCTGGAGTGAATATTCCAACAGGCATCTACAATGTTCCTCGCTATTTTTGTGTTCCACAATTACAATGCAGTCATTCCTGATGTAACAAAAGAACATTCTTTCTTGGGCAATAAGAAATTTGGGGACAACCTTTAAAAGGTAGCAGCTATTTGCCTTTTGTAAACTTGTTCTCCTGAAGTTTATGTTTGAATATTGTTTTAATTAAATATCTTTTCTGTGTTTTTTCTTTTCCCTTTGCACTTCTCTTCTTCTCTGCTCTACAACCTTTTATCTACTTTTCATTTACTTGTTTTAGTCATGAAACTGTGGTCATGCTGGGGCACTATCTTCAAGAATTTTAGTTGAACAAATACTATCGATCCTTTTTGCTGAACTGCTAGGTTATGTGGATGTAAACACACCAACACTGGTTGTCAAGCAGTCATGGGGGACAAACACAGAGAGACATGCTCATAAATATATGTGCATCTTTCTGTAGTAGTAGTAGTAGTAGTAGTAGTAGTAGTAGTAGTAGTAGTAGTAGTAGTAGTCAGGAGTGGCTGTGTGGTGAGAAGCTTGCTTCCCAACCACATGGTTCTGGGTTCTGTCCCACTACGTGACACCTTGGGCAAGTGTCTTCTACTATAGCCTCGGGCCGACCAAAGCCTTGTGAATGGATTTGGTAGATGGAAACTGAAAGAAGCCCGTCGTATATTTGTATATATATATGTATGCGTGTGTATATGTTTGTGTGTCTGTGTTTGTGTCCCCAACATCACTTGACAACCGATGGTGGTGTATTTACGTTCCCGTAACTCAGCAGTTCGACAAAAGAGACCAATAGAATAAGTACTATGCTTCCAAAGAATAAGTCCTGGGGTCGATTTGCTCGACTAAAGGCGGTGCTCCAGCATGGCTGCAGTCAAATGACTGAAACAAGTAAAAAAAATTGTGTACTAAGAAAGCCTGTATGTGATCAGTTAACCTACTAGAAATAACAACCAAATCTTGCTCAGATCACATTCATCATCATCATCATCGTTTAACGTCCGCTTTCCATGCTAGCATGGGTTGGACGATTTGACTGAGGACTGGTGAAACCGGATGGCAACACCAGGCTCCAGTCTAATTTGGCAGAGTTTCTACAGCTGGATGCCCTTCCTAACGCCAAACACTCAGAGAGTGTAGTGGGTGCTTTTACGTGTCACCCGCACGAAAATGGCCACGCTCGAAATGGTGTCTTTTATGTGCCACCCGCACAAGCCAGTCCAGGGGCACTGGCAACGATCTCGCTCGAAAATCCTACGGGAGCCAGTCAGGCGGTACTGGCAACGGCCACGCTCAAAATGGTGCATCTCATGTGCCACCCGCACAAGAACCAGTCCAGGGGCACTGGCAACAATCTTACTTGGCTTGCCGGGTCTTCTCACGCACAGCACATTTCCAAAGGTCTCGGTCAGTAGTCATCGCCTCCGTGAGGCCCAATGTACGAAGGTCTTGCCTCACCACCTCAGCCCAGGTCTTCCTGGGCCTACCTCTTCCACGGGTTCCCTCAACTGTTAGGGTGTGGCACTTTTTCACGCAGCTATCCTCATCCATTCTCACCACATGTCCATACCAGCGCAATCGTCTCTCTTGCACGCCACAACTGATGCTTCTAATGTTCAGCTTTTCTCTCAAGATACTTACACTCTGATGGGTATTCACATTGACATTACACATCCAACGGAGCATACTGGCTTCATTCCTTGCGAGCTTATGTATGTCCTCAGCAGTTACAGCCCATGTTTCACTGCCATGTAGCATGGCTGTTCGTACGCATGCGTCATACAGTCTGCCTTTTACTCTGAGTGAGAGTCCCTTTGTCGCCAGCAGGGGTAAGAGCTCTCTAAACTTTGCCCAGGCTATTCTTATTCTAGCAGCTACACTTTCAGCGCACCCACCCCCACTACTAACTTAGTCTTATTAAAAAACGAAGGACTTATTGCATAAAGTAATTCTAAAAACATAACTGAACAAAGAAAAAGATGGGATAATTATTATTTGAATATTTTTGGTTATAGTTCAATTTATTGAAAGCTGATCAGGGATTAAATAACCATTCCACAAAATGATCCAAGGTGTGTGTGAAAGTGGTGAAAATATAATGTGAGTCTACAAATGGCTTACAAAAGTCAGAGAGTCTCTCCATATAGGCTGCTGGTCATTTCCATTTTAGGACCAAATAAAGTCTTTGCTGCTGAGTTTAGTTGCTCTGAAGAAAGCATTCAGATTCTAAAATGGGTCTCTTTGCAAAAGTAAATGGCAAGTTTTCACTGTTACTAAAAAAAAGAGGTAAAGGTAAGACAACACACACACACACACAAACACACACACACACACACACACACACACACACACACACACAAAGAGAAAGAAAACCACAATAAATGAAAAGGATAATTGAAGGTATGTTGTAAAGAATATGAGCATAATGATTTCCTTCATTAACACAGTGTCGTGAATTTGTACGGAAAGGAAAACGAGGCAGTATATAAATAGTGCTTCTTTTATTAAACCAAGAGGAATGGAAAACAAAGTTGACCACTTCAGGATTTGAACTCAGAGCAGAAAGAGATATAATTAAATATAGCAGTGTTTAATTACTATAACAAACTCTACTCCAGCTGCCTACTCCATCCTTAATTAAATCACAACTGTGGTACCTGTCTGTTTCTGGCAGTTTCTACTGTTTTGCTTCCTGAAGCTAACATCAAATATCTTTTAGGGACTTTCTACAAAGCTGCCTACATAGAATTAACTTCTCAGTTCTTCAAACTCCTTTTTAATTGTACTGACTGTCATTCTCTTCTCCATTCTCCACACACAACAACTCACTTTTGTTATGGACAATGCACAACAAACCTAATTGCTATCTCACAAATATAAGATCTTAAATCATTTTTGTTTGCTTTTCTAGATATCCACTTCAATGTCACACCTATATTGTTGACACTGCCGCCACCACCGCCACCGCCGCCACCACCGCCACCGCCGCCACCACCACCACCACCGCCGCCGCCGCCACCACCACCACCACCACCGCCACCATCCTCACCACCACCACCATCCTCACCACCACCACCACCACCACCACCACCACCACCACCACCACCACCACTACTACTACTACTACTACTACTACTACTAGCATAAGCTGTTAAAAAATTTAATTTTTTATTCAGAAATTCCCTAAATATTTCTACAAAATGAAAATAGAAATAGGTTAACCACAGTGAAAACTAGGCTATCAATGCTGTTACTGCTGTTAATGTATACTGAGGGATCAGCTTATTTATTTGTCATTTGATATTCTTTGTTTAGTATTGCATAGCATGTTTTCATTAGAGATTTCACGAAAATTTTCTCAAAGTTGACAATAATCTCTTTAAAAACAAGCAACAGTAGCAGCAGTAGTAGTAGTGTCAACAATAGGTGTGACATTGAAGCGGATATCCCAAAAAAAACCAACAAAATTTATCTATTAATGTATATTGGTGAGATAGCAATTTGTGCATCAAATGATAATATCTTGTGATATGTATCTCTTTATCTTGAACTGAGCTATATTGCTTAGATTTGCAGCTAAGAGTTACATTCTGACCTTATCACCATAAAAAGTATGACCAACATCTTGAGAGAATGGAATGCTTACATAAATGTTACTGCCCAACCGACTGACTAGTATCAACTAACAGTGATGAACATGAAAAAAACACTATTTCAACTTCTTGCTAAATTGTTATTCAAATGTTCTAGAAAGTTTTGCCCAATGTAACAAAAGGCTAGCAATTTGAACATCAGACTAACACCAACTCAGGTTCCACACAGAACTATGTCACTTTTGTTCTGTAAAATGTGCTCCCATCTCTTATTTGTCTTTATATAGTTTTTGTTGTTGGCACTCCGTCGCTTATGATGTCGAGGGTTCCAGTTGATCTGATCAACGGAACAGCCTGCTCGTGAAATTAACGTGCAAGTGGCTGAGCACTCCACAGACACGTGTACCCTTAACGTAGTTCTCGGGGATATTCAGCATGACACAGTGTGACAAGGCTGACCCTTTGAATTACAGGCACAACAGAAACAGGAAGTAAGAGTGAGAGAAAGTTGTGGTGGAAGAGTATAGCAGGGTTCGCCACCATCCCCTGCCAGAGCCTCGTGGAGCTTTAGGTGTATTCGCTCAATAAACACTCACAACGCCTGGTCTGAAAATTGAAATCGCGATCCTATGACCGTGAGTCCACTGCCCTAACCACTGGGCCATTGCGCCTCCACTGTCTTTATATAATGTAGCACTGAAAATACCTGTTCCACAAAAGTAAATTATGCTTGTATTTTAATGTAAACATCCCTCCACCATTCTTTTGATTATCTGCTTATTTTCTGTTATTTTCATTATAATAATGGACACATAATAACAGATTTCTATATTGTAACTCTTAAAGTATTACCTACATCCTTACAGAAATATTCTTCAATATAATATAAATATACTTTGTACGTCAGAGTTTGTTCATTCTTGTCTATGAACACAATCTCTTCATTATCAACCACAATATGACATAAAAACCAACTCACAAATCAATACAGCACATGGCTTTAACAAATTTTGTGCAGAGTAGTATTTTACTAGAAAATTAATCAACATTGTGTTCTTGAGCCTTCCCAAATACTTCAATATTTTTAAATATTCAATGATTTCTAAATTAAATGAGATATTTCAACTCAACTCTCACATGGCTCCCTATTTATCATAATGTGTTTAAAAAATAAAGAGTTTTAGTATACAAAAGAATTGCAGTTGGTCAAGAATATTGAGCGACAACACAAACAGATATCATACTAACAAAAATCAAACAATGAAAGACTTGTTTTAACAGCAATTGGGAGATATTGTAGTTCTCCAGCTGTCTCACAACGCAGCCATTTCTTTGACTAACATTTTAGACTTTCAGTATGGCTGTCATCATTTAACAAACAGTTAAGGTGTGTACAGCTTGTCTATACTAATCTACAATTTTCTATTCTCCCACAAAAATTCTATGACAAGCACAAACCACTTGTCAAGGAAATCAGCCCAGGTTTGTCTGGTGACATGATCATGCAATGAACATAGATATATACTTAAAAGTATGTATGGTATATTTAATAACTATCACATCTCTTTTACTATTGAGATAAGTTCATTTCACTTAACCAATTTAAACTTGTACCTTGCAAACCACAATTCCTTGGCTGACTGAGCACTTTCTCCCAACACATCTACCCTAACACTATTATCCTTGCTGAATGCATTTCGTTTTATTCTCTTGCAGACTACACACAGCTCAGTTATTTAATTATCTCTTAAAATACTAATTAATGAAGGACCAGAATTTATCTTTAGAACCACAAAACAGTATAGATATATTTAACTGGTAACTCTTCAAGGATTTGCTGTATGACCAACATTGGGGCCTTACATCAGTGGAATTGCTTCATTTCCATCAATGGGGTGATCACACTCACATCTATGAAATGTGCCAATTCATACATATGAGACGGTCCCACTCATGCCTCTGGTCCTATTCAAACTTATGGAATGACCCCCAGCCACAAATATTCTTTTCAACTCTAGGCACAAGGCCTGAAATTTTGGGTGAGGAAGCCAGTCGATTAGATCAACCCCAGTACACAACTGGTACTTAATTTATTAACCCCGAAAGGATGAAAGGCAAAGTCAACCTCAGCGGAATTTGAACTCACAAAATACCACTAAGCATTTTGTCCAGTATGCTAACGTTCCTGCCAGCTCACCGCCTTCCCAGCCACAAATATCAGATGATCACACTAGTATCTATGGAATTGGTCAACTCATATGGGATCATCACACTCATATATCTTAGTCACACTCACATTTATGGAATGATCCAACCCACACCTATGGAATGACCACAATAATGTCTCTTGAATGGTCCCACCCACACCTATGGGATAATCAAACTCCTTGTAGCTATTATAGAATGGTCTCACTCACACCCACATCAGTTGCAAGGTCCAAATGACATCTAAGGAATGACCCTACAAACATCTATGAGATGATCACACTCACATCTATTTAATGGTCCCACTCACACTTATGGCATGGTGACACTCAAATTACGGAATGGTCTCATCCACATCTATGAGATGATCCAACTTACACGTATGGGATGCTTCCACTCACATCTGTGAGATGGTCCCACTCACACCTACAGGAAGTTCACACATCTAAAGGTTATTCATGTTCACATCTATGGGATGGTCTCACTTAAATCTGTGAAATGGTCCCACTCACATCCATGGGATTGTCACACACACACACCTGTAGAATAGTCCCATTTATATCCATAGGTTTGTCCCATTTACATCTATGGAATGGTTCCACTCACAGCTATGGGATGGTCATGCTCAAATTTATCAAACATTCCCACTTACATATAGGATATGGTTCCACTCCAGACAATGTTCCATCTCACACCTATAAGCTTGTGTTGTTGCACCCGTTTTTTTCAAATTCAGAAAAGCTAATTCAACTAATTGAATAGGATTTTGTCCCCACAGACTTCAGTCTCTGATTCACAAATCTACTCCCCCACCCTGTTCTTTTTATGTCACTATTCAAACAAACCATCTTCCTTCAACTTCTAACAAAGGATATAGCATTATTTATGTTAGGGTGTTCAGAAAGTAATTGTGTTTTACCAGAAAGGATATAAAAGTGAATGTAAACTACATTTATCTGAATAGTTTTAATCAAGAATGTAATCACCATTGTTTTCAATGACCGCAGCCTGACTGCAAAGTAACTTTTTTATGCCACTTTCAAAGAAACCTATTTCTTTTCCTGTAAAAAAAAAATTTGAAAGACTATTTTTAACTTCCCCTCTGCTTCTGAATGTTTCACCCCTTATAAAATGTTCTAGTGACCAGAACAGACGGAAATCTGTATGTAGGTGTTAGGTGAGTGTGGAGGATTTGGAAGAACTCCCATCCAGACGATTTTATTTTCCCTTGGGTTTGTCTTGAAGAGTGTAACCATGTATTGTCATGCTGGGGAATAACATCTTTTCTGTTTACCAAAGTTGGCTGCTTACAACATAAATTTTCATTTACACAATCAAGTCGTTGGCAATAGACATCTGCATTGATGGTCCTTCTATGTTTCAATAGCATGTAATGGATGATACGTTTCATGTGCCACCAAACACAGAGCAATGATTTCTGTGGATGGAGTTCTAGTTTTGCCTCTCATTACCTGATAACCATTGTCTTTTTCATTTTCTGTTGTGATGCAAAACCCATTTGTCATCACCTACAACAATGTGCTGTAGAAATGGAAGAGTCAATAGTGGGTGAGAAGTAGTCTGAAGGATGCATGAATGGGTGGGTGCATCTCTCTCTCTCTCTCTCTCTCTCTCTCTCTCTCTCTCTCTCTCTCTCTCTCTCTCTCTCTCTCTCTCTTTCACTGTGTCACTCTGTCTGTCTGTCTGTCTGTCTCTCTCTCTCTCTGTATATATATATATGTGTGTGGGAGGATGTGTGTCTATGTACATGTGAGCAAGTGTGGAAGTGTATGTACCTGTGTGTATATGTCTACGTGTGTGTGTGTGTGTGTGTGTGTGTGTGCACGAAAGGAAAAGAAGAATGAGATGGAGTGAGTGTGGGTGTGGGAGTGCATGTGCATGGGTGTGCATGGGTGTGTGTGGGGCGGGCGTGTGATTGTGTGTGTGTGTGAGTGTGAGTGGTATGTGGTATAGGAATATAAAAAATATAAAATTAAAAATTAAAAACTAAAAATTAGTAATAATAATAAAAAATGAAAAAGATTGTGAACAAATCAGTAATAGAAAAAAAAAAATTCTCAGTAACAGAAATAAATAAAATTGAAAAATTATGACAAAAAAAGGAGTGGCTGTGTGGTAAGTAGCTTGCTTACCAACCACATGGTTCTGGGTTCATTCCCACTGCGTGGCACCTTGGGTAAGTGTCTTCTACTATAGCCTCGGGCCGACCAAAGCCTTGTGAGTGGATTTGGTAGACGGAAACTGAAAGAAGCCCGTCGTATATGTGTATATATATATGTGTATGTGTGTGTATATGTTTGTGTGTCTGTGTTTGTCCCCCCAGCATCGCTTGACAACCGATGGTGGTGTGTTTATGTCCCCATAACTTAGCGGTTCGGCAAAAAAGACTGATAGAATAAGTACTAGGCTTCTAAAGAATAAGTCCTGGGGTCGATTTGCTCGACTAAAAAAAAAGGCGGCCCTCCAGCATGGCCACAGTCAAATGACTGAAACAAGTAAAAGAGTAAAAGAGTAAAATAAAGAAAAAAAAGAACAAAAATATAATAGGGTAAGATGTTTTTTCAAAGAGGGGTGTGAGGGGAAAGTCACTGAGAGGAGGGGATTGTGTTGAGTCACAAAGGATTTTAAATATGTAGAGTGAAAATGTAAAACTGCTCCAGATCGAGTCTAGAATTGATGGGTCCATGGTGTAGGGCAAGGCTGGAGATGGTGAGGTTTGAAATGAAGTGGTCGGTCAAGTGAAAATGACAGGCAACGTAGACAAACTTTTCGTAGGTGTTTGGTAAACTGGTCAGCTCGCTGGTGGCCCATCTGACCAACTTACAGTCTATTGCAGAGACTGCACCTGATGCAGTAAATGAGGATAGAAGAAGTTCCTAATGTAGAGGGAGGTGGTGTTGGTGGTGAAAGGACAGGTGGAACAAGGGAAGGGTCTAGGTTGGGTTGGAAAGGAGGAGGGAACATGCTATGGGCCAGTAGACTGCATAGGTTATGGGTACATTTGGAGGAGGGCAAGAGTGAGTTAGGGAAAATAGAGAGCGTGGTGGGATCTAGCTGGAGGTGACAGGAAGCCTGCAGGATCTTCCAATGAAGGGGCTGGGAGGAAAAAGGAGGGAGATGGGAATTTGGTTGGGAGATTGGTGTAAGAAGGGGAGAGGGCAGTAGTACGAACGATTTGATGAGTACGGGTAAGAACAGTTTGAACAAGGGTGGATGGGTATCTATGACGCATGAACAAGAGGGTCAGGTATTGGGACTGGGTCTCGAAATCCTGGTCTGGTTGCACAGGTATCAGAGGCGGAGGAACTAGGAGTAGGGTTGGCCTGTTTTGGTTTGGGTGGGATGGGAAGAGGAAAACTTGAGGTAGAGGTAGGAGTCTGTGGGTTTGAAGAAGGCAAAGGTAGTGAGAGAGTGGATGAGGATATCAATGGAGAAAGAGATATCGAGGAAGTTTACAGAAGTATCAGAGATGGTAGAAGTAAATTCGAGAAAAGGGCAGAAGTTAGAAACAAAAGGGATGAAATTGGAAAGCTGTTCATGGGAGAGGGAGGTGGTTCCTATACAGTCATCTGTATAGCAACTGTATAACTCTGGGGTCAATCCAGAGAACTGTGAGAAGATTTGGGTGTATATATATATATATATATATATATATATATATATATATATATATATATATATATATATATATATGTTTATATATCTATATATCTATCTATCTATCTATCTATATATATATATATATATATATATATATATATATATATCGTGGTACCCCGTTGGTTACGACTACAAGGGATCCAGTTGATCCGATCAATGGAACAGCCTGCTTGCGAAATTAATGTGCAAGTGGCTGAGCATTCCACAGACACGTAGTTCCTAGGAAGATTCAGTGTGACACAGAGTGTGACAAGGCTGACCCTTTGAAATACAGGTACAACAGAAACAGGAAGAAAGAGTGAGAGAAAATTGTGATGAAAGGGTACAGTAGGGTTCGCCACCACCCCCTGCCAGAGCCTCGTGGAGCTTTAGGTATTTTCACTCAATAAACAACCACAACGTCCAGTCTTGGAATCGAAACTGCAATCCCACAACTGCAAGTTTGCTGCCCTAACCACTAGGCCATTGCACCTCCACACACACATACACACACACACATACACACACACACATACACACACACACACATATATACATACACATACACACACACATACATATATATATATATATATACATCCATACATATGCACACATACATACACACATGTACATACACACAGACATATATATATATGTATGTGTACACATATACGTACACACACATATACACACATATTCAAATATACAAATATATGTATAGACGAGGTATGATCAATAAGTATCCGGACTGTTGCCATAGTAACAAAGCTAATGCACACACAGTGAAACTGCTTCACGAAGATTGACCTTCGCCTCTGCTGTACATGCACACTAAGTTTTAACACTCTAGCTGACTTCTGCTGTTTACAGCAGTGCTTGGAAATAAGGTGTGTAGCGTGTGATCATCGCATTGACCATAACAGAGAAAGTTGTTATGGTGATACCTACCCAGAGGCCTACACAAAGTAGCAGAAAGTGATTGAAGAGGAGTGTATGAATCGCACACAAGTGTATGAGTGGTTCACACATTTCCAAGATGGCTGAAAAAAGTGTCGATTTTGACGAACATTCTGGGAAACCCGCAACCAGCAGAACTGAGAAAAATACTGCAGATGTACGTGCAGCTGTGAGGGGAAAATCATCAAATCACCATCCGTGAGTTATCAGAGGATGTGCAGATTAAAAACATACCCCTTCAGAAGGACAAAGTGTGTAGAAGAGAATTGCATTGTGTGCAAATATAGTCCTGGTATCAACTGCAAAGCCAGAAATGTGGTCTACAAAATAAGCTGTATGGATGGTGATTGTAAAAATGGAAACACAGCATACATAGGTGAAACGGCGAGAAGTTTGGCTGAGCGTGTAAATGAACATTGGAGGGACTATAAGAATCACAAACAAACCTCGGTGCTATACCAGCATGTCAAAGAACAACATGGTGGTGTACTGGACCGAATTAGTATAGAAATCCTGTCTAGACACCCCGGTGACGCATCGTTACGGCAAATACAAGAGTCAGTCCTCATAAATGAAACACGACCAATTTTGAATAGCAAGTACACATAGATAAAAGTCTTACAATTACCCATGGTTGCATATGTTGTTCACACATAAAATACAGAATGTGAACGTAAATAAAAAAGATGCATTTACGAAGAAAACAGAAAATAACAAAGGAAACCAAAACCAAAACCAAAACCAAAGTTTCTATCTTATCTGATATGAACGAAATTGTTACAAACACACATATGGACGCACATACTTACATATAGGCATGAACACATACGAGCGTGCACACACTCACATGCTCATACCGAACAATTTCAAAACAATGCCAAATCATACATTCAAAATAAATGGAAGTGGAGAGACAAGTTACTGAAGAGAGACAGCAAGAGTGCAATGAAATGATTTAACAAAAAAACTAAATACTGTTTATAAATTAATAAAGGACTGAACCAGTGTGTGTGTTTATTACCGGCATAATGCCTCTCCCAAGATCTAATTGTAATAATAACTAAAATTTCAATAATCTAGGACAACTATATTTACCTATCCTAAAAACAAAAAAGTTTCAAATCTTCTGGAATGCACCTTGTAGATGTGAAACAAGCAACAATCTGCCTGCCAAAGACGTAGATGCCCTTATTCCATATGAGGACTATTTGACGCATTTCTTTACTTCACTGAATCACTTGCTAACATCTTTCATACAGGACATTCAGAAGACTTGATTCAGTTCCACTCCAGAAACAGAAACAAAGATTTACTGAGAAGTTATACATAGATTATTAACTGCATCTTGAAGTAAAGAGAGAAAATGTTTGTCAGATATAAGAAGTTTTTTCACACACAACATTGTACTTAATGCAGTTTTGATGAGTTAAAGAAAGCTAGCTGATTAAGAAATAACCTTCATAAATATTGAAACACTGTTCTTCTCAACTAAAAAACAATAATTTCAGATATACTCTCTTTTACTCTTTTACTTGTTTCAGTCATTTGACTGTGGCCATGCTGGAGCACCGCCTTTAGTCGAGCAAATCAACCCCAGGACTTATTCTTTGTAAGCCTAGTACTTATTCTATCGGTCTCTTTTGTCGAACTGCTAAGTTACGGGAACGTAAATACGCCAGCATCAGTTGTCAAGCGATGTTGGGGGAACAAACACAGACACACAAACATATACACACACATACATATATATATATATATAACGTGAGAGAGTTAGGGGTTGGGGGTACAACCCACTAAGGGATAGTATCTATCCAGTATACTGCTGGGAGGGTACCCAATTATTGCTACACTAGTGCTATACTAGGTGCAATCAATGGGAGCGGGTAAAAGTGGAGGTTTTACCCAAAATTTGTGTAACAATTAGAAAATGGAGGATAATATGCTGAACCCAACTACTGCGTATAGGTATATGTATATGTGTGTGCACATGTAGATGCACCTACATGTTGTTGTCGTTGGTATTGTTCTTGTTGCCGTTGGTCTTCTATTACTAGAGATACTCCTCCTGTATGTATGCACATGCATATCTATTTGCATGTGCGTATGTGGATGTGGATATCTATATGGATGTATGTACATGTGTATGTATATATATGTATATATATATATATGTGTGTATATATGTGTATGAGTATATGTGTGGGTATATGTATATGTGGGTGTGTATGCTTGTATAAGTATGTGTGCGGGTGTGTACATCTAGTTGTGTGTGTGTGTGTGTGTGTATTTATGTATGTGTATATGTATAGGTGAGTATGTAGGTAGGTATGTAGTTGTGTACATACGGATGTAATGATAGTTGGCCACACAGTTGTGTATGTATGAATAAGTATGGGTATATGTGAGGGGGCATAATGTGTATAAGGATGTATATCTGGATATGTATAGATGAGAATGTATTTATCCTCATTGTTACTGTTGTGGCTATGGAATTAAGAGATGTGTGGCTGCGCGCATACATATGTATATACATACACGCACGCATGAGAGTGAGTACGGGGGGGGGATATACACAGCACACGTGTGTGGGGGGGGGGCGCAGGCAGGCTAGCATCTTGACCGGCCACTGGCTATCCAACTGTAGCTAAGCGTAGTCAGTTTAAAACAATAGTTGCCCAATTGGAAGGAGGAAGTTAACGGTAGTAATCAACCCTCCCCCACTAGCAGCAGAATGGTGGAGCCGTTGGAAGAGGCAAAAGGATATCTTACACCGCTAAGTTTGAAAGTTTGGCATATTATTGTTGTTGTTGTTGTTGTTGTTGTTGTTGTCACCGTCATCGTCACCTTCACTGTTATTGCTACTAGAACATTAATTGCTACTAGAACATTAATAACTTGTATAAAATGAACTTCTACATAGAACCTTCCAATATATACAGAAATGACACACACACACTCAACAAAACCTCCTTTCTAAAAAATACTTCCAGCTTTCTAGATACGGCTAATAGAGCTGATACCACAAACAACGTATGTGGTGGAATGTTTGCTTATAAAAACTTGTATAGGCACACATGAGAGTAAGGGGACATCCGAGTAAGGCTGTGCACACGAACCCACACATATAGATGTGCATTGGAGTGCCTATAGCGATCTATCTATAATGTTTGTAGGCTTTTTGGGTGCCTTGTATTTCTAAGGGTTTTTTGACATATATCTTTTTTTATATGTTTGCATGTCCCACATGCTATACCTTCATTTATGTATTCTTTTTTACTACTATTATTATTATTTTTTTCCTGCTGTACCCTTATTTGTATTTTTATTTTTATTTTTATTTATATTTTGATTTCAATTGTATTTTTATTTTTATTTCTATCTTATTTTTGCTGTTGTTTTTCTTCTGGTCTCTACCACACCTCTGTTTTTACCTCTTGCTCTACATCTGTATGTAACCCTTTGTGAATCTCTGAAGAGGCCTAGAGGTTCGGGCATGTAACCCCATTTCAAAATGTCATCCGATAATCACTCCGGTAAGGAATATTCGGATAGAATGGGGCCTGCCAAAACTAGGCCGTAACAGCTGTAAGATTAAACTTCTGTTCATCCTCTAATTCCTTATGTACTTTGTACTTCTATATGTAAACCATGTTGGCAAAATAACATAGTCTACCATGGACACCTGTGCTTTGGTTCTTTCTTTCTTTTCCTTTTCATCCTCTCTTTTGTCACTTTTGCTATGAATTAAATTAATGAATTCAACGGGATACACCGTCTGCAAGTAGTTGGGTTCAGCATATTATCCTCCATTTTCTATATATATATATATATATATATATACATATATACGACAGGCTTCTTTCAGTTTCCGTCTACCAAATCCACTCACAAGGCTTTGGTCGGCCTAAGGCTATAGTAGAAGACACTTGCCCAAAGTGCCACGCAGTGGGACTGAACCCAGAACATGAAAAAATGTGGACTATATTTTTGAATTTCACACTGTTTCAAATTTTGGCAGAAAGTTGAAAATGTTTTCCAATAATTGAAATAATTTACCTCAATATACCTTGTGGAACTAAATGTAACTTTGACATCCATGCCAGGATGGAAGATAGATGGTAAAAGATGATGATGATAAGCATAAAGTAATAGCAACTACTGCAGCACACTGTGCACATCTATCTTCCTACTCTTGCTATGGTTACTGCCAGACTCTACAGAAAAATAGTTTGGGAAGTAAAGAGAGTATATACGCATAGAAATGAAGGCTGCACATTCAGAATGTGTAGTAAGTGTCATAATTAGTGGCAGGCATGGCACAACGGATGTAAGGAATTATGCCTTAACAACCTGCATGCAATAAATCTATTTGATTAGAGTTGGAACAACAAACAATAAATAATATTTCAAAAATAATAAAGACATCCATAAAAGGTAGGGAAAAAAATTTAGTTTAATATTTTAACAGAAATTCACTCTTCATTTGTCTGTTTGATGTTCAGTTTAGTGAAATAATTAGCAAATATTCTTCAATAAATTTCTTCAAGTCTTGGTTGAATTCTTGCTTCCTGTTTGTACTTTGTTGTTATTACTGTTCTCACAGTTATCATCATCATCATCATCATCTTCCTCTTCATCATCATCATCATCATCTTCCTCATCACTGTTGCTGCTACTGCTACAACTGCTGCCTTCACTGCTAGTGTTACTGCTGTTCTCACTTTCTCCTGAAAATTAACAAATTCTTGTTTGTCAAAGAAATACGTAAACAGTTTATACAATTGATTTTGTATCAAATATTATTTTGTATAATTATGACATGTTTTTGGAATTCAGTTATGTGTTTATTTACTTGTTAGGTCTGTGGAGAATAAACAAGATCCTGGCCAGACATGTGTGCAATACAGGTTTGATTCCAAATCAAACAATGTTCCTGTTTGTAACCAAAGCCAGACTAAACATTTATCGTTAATGAAACTTGATATTATACATACCTTTTTGAGTCATTTCTTTTAGTAATGGCTCGAACTGAAGAGCATCATTGTGACTTGGGTTATAAATAAGAACTGATAAGAAAATAAAAAGTTGAAATGAGGAAATCTTTTTGAATATTATTTTCTAAGATTATTTTGTGTTTAAAATGATCCTCTTTTTTTTCTATCAATTCAATAATTTTCAATTTGATTATCATCTTCCCTTTTTACATCCTTTTCATATTGAGTACAATTAACCCTGCATTCAAACAATATATTGTTGAGTTTCTATATTACAAGTACATGCTATAAGAAGAAACAGTCTTTAAGAGAACCTGGCATGATGCTTGCCAATAGCACTGGCTTGAAGCTGTGCAATGGCCATGGAATGAGATTGTTTGGGAAATTTCACATATCTAGAAATAGTTATATGTAGGAAGATAACAAGATAATATTCAGACATTCCTAAACTACTTGCCATATATTCTTTGTAATAAAGGTTTATATCTGCTAATGACAACAAAATATTCTACATAAGCATCAAAATACAGTGTTTTAATCAAAAATAAAGGAATAACTCAAAGTTACCAAATGCAGAAGGTTGATTTAGTTCTATGGCTGTATATCAATGATTAAAATAAATCACTTGTCCAAACAAAAATTTAGAAACTGTTTTAGAAATCTGCTGAGATAAATCATGGAATTGTTCATAGGAATACAACAAAAAAACCCCATCAAAACACAGTTTTTTTTTTTAAGATTTCTACTTTTGAAGAAATAAGAGAAAACAATAATTTTGTACTTACTCATTTGTACTTACTCATTTGTACTTACTCATTTGACATAACTTAAGTGCATTCTGATAATCATGATTCATAAGACATCCAACAAACTAGAAAAACGATATATACAAAAAAAATTCTCAAAAATGGTCAGAATTTGCTAAATTCAATGTAAATTTTTGTATTAATTTTTTTTTTTGCCTAAACCACAATCTTACATTTGTATAATATAAAAAGCATTGGAATTTATTCAGGAAATAATCCCAGATGTCAATATAAAGCTGGAGGTCATTTAACTGCATGAATTAACACAATTAACTGTGTTAAGTAATCTAAACTGCAGCAGCAATGTATGCCTGCAAGAAAACTTCTGATTTCATTATTATTCTTTTAGTTAGAGTCATAAAGTCTTTGTAAAAACAACTCAAAATTGCATGATTTTTGAATGAAGATTAAGAAATTCCTGTTTTGCAATAATTATTAGAAAGACTCAAAAGTGAAAATCCTTTGAGTCTTGCAATGCTGGTAGTGTAAAATTCACAGAAATCTGACAAATAAGATAACTGAACAAACAAGCAATTGAAGCTGAACTTTAGAATAACCTCCAGTAGAATTACTGACCTTTCAAGACTTTATGTGGAACCATATCTAAAAACAATTTCATCTTTGGTGCACTTTTTCTGAACAAGACCATCATTATACATTCAGCAAATTTTAGCCATTACTGAGAAGAGAGTAAACAGAAACAGCAGACAGCAGTCAGCAGACAGTAACAGTGAGCCAGTAGCAGACCAGAGCACTGTCACAACACAGAATCAATGGATGGCAGCAGCAGCAGTAAGACAATGGTCAGCTAACACCAAGTGTCACTATTATCATACATAGTCCAAGAATAATACGATTGATGGTAGTTTTTTCATGTCCAGAGACCATGAGAAGAAACAGCACACCCTCAAATGTCTATGTAAACTGATTTCTTTCTGCCTGTGCTTGGTACCTTTTGAAGTGAGAGTCAGTATGCACAATCCAGTTGCACTCTTTCGACTTGGAGGTCTGACCACAGTAGCTCAGTTGGCTAAGATGGCTGTGATGACCTGCAAGCCATAGGTTTTACATTAAAGCGGCCTTTCCTAGGCAAATTGCCTAACAGGGCAGGAGAACTCCCACCTAACCTGAAGCTGCTGGGTGTTAAAGAGGACCTGGGGCCACCTAGGGGACCCACTCCTTGATTAGCTGCCAAGGTTCATTCCCTTAGCTTTTTCCTTTCCCATGGTACTTACAAGGCAGTGACGGTTTGTGCTTGAAGTTTCTTCCATAACATGCTAATTAACCCATGGCTGGGACCCTGACAGAAGCTACTATTCAATGGAAGGGTAGACCTGGGAACACTAGTGGCTAAGAGGTGGTTTCACATTCCTGAACCAGCCCCCCCCCCCCCACTACTGGGTGCACCTTAAAGTTTTACAGATATCAAGAGAAGAGAATAGAGTATTCATAGCAACTTTACACATGCTTCAGTTACGCAACGCTTTTGTAGTAATCACTTGTGTGTGTGTGTGAGAGAGAGAGAGAGAGAGATAGAGTGAGTGAGTGTGCGACTGTGTGTGTGAGTGTGTGTGTGTGAGTGTGCGTGCACATGCATGCATGTGAGTGTGTGTGTGTGTGTGTGTGTGTGTGTGTGTGTCTAGAGAGTGAGTGTAAATACGTGTTGGATAGATATGTGGGAAAATGTGTGATGACAGTCTGCTACCCTGAAGTTTGTTTTATCTCATCTAAGCATGCAGCTTCATCAAGAGGCAAGCTGAAGGAGTGAGGTGGAGTGATAACGTGGGTGAGAAGACAACCGCCGTGATGCAAGAAGTCTTGGAGAGGGTGACCGTGGAGGACCCAGTAAGAGGGAACTGGTATGTGCCCAAATTGAAGAAGGGGATCATGTGGTGTGATGCCAGTAGCATAGCGATGAGAGTTGTCCTGGAAATTGGAGGTGTTGTGGTGGAGAATGCGGCCTGGCTTAGGAAGAAGGACGACTGCAACCACATCAACGTGGCAGAGCTGAGTGTCGTGCTGAAAGGGCTGAACCTGGCCCTGAGATGGGGGCTGTGTACCATCGAGATCGGGACCGATTTGGCCACTGTATTTAGGTGGGTGGGATCAGTGATCACAGGTGAGCGGAGGGTGTGAACCAAAGGGGGTGCAGAGATGCTGATAAAATGCCATCTGAGAATTCTGGCTGAGCTAGCTGCTGAGTTTGACCTGAGGTTGAGTGTGGTTTTTGTACCCTTTGAGAGGAATAGAGAGGACATTCTGACCAGAGTAAAGAAAGCCTGGATGTAGGTACCAGAGGATCTGCAGCAAGGAGTGGTTGTGGTGTGTCAACTGAGAGACTCGGAGCTGAGGAGACTGCATTCAGTCGGCAGTGAAAAGCACATCAGAGTGGACATGTGAGAAGACAGAGCATCAGATAGCGCACATGGACGTCGAGTGAATCTTGGAGATCATGACAGCACGGGGATGTTGAAAGTGACCCTTTCTTCGCATCGACAGGTAAGACTACCGTAGTAATTCTCTCTTCGCTTCTGTCTTTTTCCTTCTTTTACATTACAGTTTTCTTGATTATTTCAGAGTTTTATACTAAAACTAGCAGAAGTGCCCAGTGTTGCTCTGGGCTTAATTGCTTTAAAGTACTCTTAATGATTCTACTCAATTGTGATTATTGAGGCAAAGATTGATATAAGTTTACGCCCAACCAATCGCTTTGCAACTGGATAGAAAGCCCTGCAAAGAGCATTGCAACTCTCTAAGAAGGGGTAACAATAGAATGTGAGGTGGCCCTGAAAAGGCTGTGTTATCATTCTCACAATTGTAACAATTTGCTAGGTAGTCCTGGAAGGGTGTATAAAACGTTTGCAAGTGAATACGGCATGTTCCTTTTCCACCAACGGCAGTGGATGTGCTGTTACAAAACTTCATGCTCTGTGAAAACAGAATAGATGCCCTATGGAGGAAAGAGGGGGATTAATCATGGGTACCCAGCTCACTTTTTAGCATTGCAGAATTGGCAATTGAAATGTATTTTGCCTATATTTATGTCAGCGCAGATGGAGTAATTAAAGTTGGGCTCATACTTGAAAGCCTGTAGGTGCCAGTAAGGGTTGTTGGGACTCGTCACACCGCATGCAGCTTCTCGCCGTCGACTGTTCCACTGCAATGTAGAACGTTGCCCGTGTTGGTCGTGAGAAGGTCTCGCAGCAGTGGCAGAAGCCACATTTCCAGTGGTAACGGACCACCCATCTGCATCTTCAGAAGCCATGGAAACAGACATAGCGACAACGTTCCTAGCAAGGCAAGTCGTCTGTTGTTCCAAACATTCAGAAGACCTGGAAGCAGCAGTAGCCGCAGCGTTTGTAGCCAGTCAAGTGGCCCTTTGTTCCTGGTCCTCTGAAACCCTGGAAGCAGCATTAGCAGCAGTGTTTCTAGCCAGGTGAGTTGCCCTTTGTTCCAGGCCCTCTGTAGCCCTGGAAGCAGCATTATATGAAGCCATTTTGGCAAGGAGTACGGTGTGCTGTTGGAAACTTTCAGCAGTTCGGCATTCCGCTGAACATAAGGCACTCTGTGAAAGTCTAAAAGGAGTTTGGTCGGAAGACTCGTTTGGTCGGAAGACTCGTTTGCTCTAATTGCTTTTAGCGCCAGTGCTGACGCGGTAAGGCAACTGAGGTGACTTCTCTTTTTCAGTGGCATTTCATGTCCCAAAGAAAGGGTGAAAGTTACTTGTACAGAGAAATTGTCTTGGAAAGTATGTGTAAAATTGAAGGGGGAAAGGGTGATAAGAAAGGGCAAATAAATAAATAAATAAACTGATAGGTATTTGTATGTATGTGTGCATTTGTTTGTATGTATGTATGTATTAGTGTGTATTCTCTCTCTCTATATATATATATGGTAGTAAGTAAATGTGTTTTAAAAAAGATTTTCAAAAAACTCAGTTTGTAGGGAATAAATGTTTGTTGATCGTATTTGAAAAAGATATGTTGCTATTTTTTTTTTTTTTGTTATCTTGGTGAAGAGCGGTGTTAGAAATGGAAAGTGAACTTACAATTCCCGCCAATTAGAATGAGGTCATTGGTAACCATAGGTACATATATATGTGTAGATATATGTGCGTATTTACGTATGATTGGTAGTGTGTCTGTTTATTTGACTCACTCTTTCTCCTTCCTTTCTTTCTGTCTTTTTTCTTGGATCGTTTGAAAACATTCATAAGAGAAAGAAGCAGTTGAAACGATTTGTAATGGAAGTAGAAATAGGAAATAAGATTGTATTAGAAGGGAAAATGGTTATGTATGTAGCTTTATCGATTTTTTTCGTAATTAGGAGTTATTTTGACTGAAGAAATGATGCTATGACCTAAGTTATGGTATTTAGAATATTAATTCCAATTTTTTCATCCACTAAATTTGGAATTGTGTAAATGTATAAATTTTAAACATGCATACACACAGAGAAAATCTGCCTTTTATAGATAAGATACATTGTAGATACAGTTAATAAACAATAAAATGCCTAAAATAAGGGAGTTGAGTGAGTGTGAGAGAGGTCAAATCGTAGCTCATCGTGAAGATAGAATGTCTCAAAGGCAAACTGCTCAGAAGATGAAATGTTCTCGATGTGTGGTGTAAACAACTCTCAAGCGCTTCAGAGAGACAAAAGATGTGAAGACAATGCAAAGAACATGTAGAAAAAAGGTTACGTCCCCTCGTTATGACAGATCCATCACCTATCAGTCGTTCCGAAACAGGAGAAAAACATCATCAGAGCTCTGTGTGGACTTCAACGAGGCAAGTACTTCGCAAATATCAACCAGAACTGTTAGAAGAAGGCTTGTAGAGTACGGTCTGAAAGGCTGTAAAGCCAGGAAGAAGCCATAGGTTTCTAAAGCGAATATGGGAAAACGTCTTCAGTGGGGCAAAAACCACTCAAATTAGACCAGTGAACAATGGTCGAAAGTCATATGGTCTGATGAAAGTAACTATGAGGTAAAATAGTACATGTATTCATTCATTTATTCAAGTTTATCACACAGTCACTTATTTCTCTAATTTTGTCATAGATTGGCTGACTGAAAACTCTAAGATTTTTTAATTCTATTTTACTATTATCGACATTTGCAGTTCCATTAAAATTATGCTACCCAAATCCCAAAAGAATATTTTTCTCCCTCATGTTCTGACCACCTTAACTCTGGCACCCCCTCTCTCCCTCACTCTGTCTCTCTCTCTTGGCCTCACTCTGTCTTTCTCGCCCTCACTCTGTCTGTCTATCTCTCTCTCTCGGACTCACTCTGTCTGTCTGTCTCTCTCTCTCTTTTGATTATCAATCGCTTTGCCAAGACTTCCTCCACCCCCCCCCCCCCACCCCCACCCTATATAAACTAGCTCATGCACTCAGATTCCCCTACTCAATTTTTAATACCTCTGCAGAAAGAATACGTATCCAGAAGATGCTCTCGTCTGAATTTGCTAGTTTGCAGTACGCCTGCCCTCCCACCCCCTCCACCTGTACCGGAAGTTCCTATCCTCTCCCATCCTCTGGTTGTCTCCCATGAATACTTCTAAAGGCTTCACGCCACCCCCACCCCTACTTAGGGTTTATCTCCTCCTATGTAAGGTAGTGATCATATAGTGCAAAAATATGATAGTGCAGCGTATGCCGGTTGAATTGAAGGCTACTGCTTGTTTATGAATTCTGCCAAATGCGAGCTTTCTTTTCAGGCACATAATGCTGCTGTCCCCCGTCCCAGGGTCTCACGGGCCCACACCTCCCACACCCTCAGGGTTGGCACTCTCAACGTCGGCACACTGAAAGGTAGGTCTGGTGAGATTGTTGAGATGCTTGAACAGAGATGTGTCGATTTGTGCTGCCTCCAAGAAGTAAGGTGGAGAGGTAGTTCTGCTAGGTTCCTCACAGGCAAAGAACACAGGTACAAGATTTTCTGGGCAGGAAACACTGACGGGGTCGGGGGCGTGGGAATACTTCTTGCGGAGAAATGGGTTCATAAGGTAATCGAGGTAGTCAGAGTATGTGACAGAGTACTTAAGATTAGATTGGTGCTTCACCATAGGGTAGCTACCGTTATCTCGGCCTATGCCCCTCAGCCAGGGGTACCTGATGGACAGAAAGACCAATTTTATGACACCCTCTTGCTGTCTACCTCGTTGACGAATGACAGGGACCTTCTCCTTGTGGCTGGTGACTTCAATGGACATGTTGGACAACATACAGGGGTGTTCCATGGTGTACATGGAGGCTACGGTTTTGGTTCCTGCAATGAGGAGGGAACCAGGCTGCTGGAGTTCTGCGATGCAAATGATCTTATGGCTTGCAATACTAACTTCAGGAAACCTGCCAGTCACCTAGTCACCTACCGTTCTAGCAGACACACTAGCCAAATTGATTACATCTTCACCAGAAAAAGGGCAAGATGGCTGCTTATAAATGCCAAAACCTTCCCAGGCGAAGAATGTACCCCACAACATAGACTGGTAGTTAGCGACTTCAGGATCAGGGCTAAATGGATGCCCAGAAGACGACCAGCATGGAGGAGAAGGGTCTGGAAGCTTAAAGATCCAGTGAATGGACAGAGATATAGAGACATATTACTCGAAGCCTTTCATGAAATAGAAGGGGATGTAGCTTCACACGATGTGGAAGACAACTGGAAGTTTCTATGGGACAACCTGCTGAGGGCCACTGATCAGATCTGTGGATGGTTCAAAGTCCCCTCTCGACCCAAAATAACGTGGTGGTGGAACAATGTTGTTGATAGGCTATTAGAGAAAAGAAACAGGCTTGGAAGACTGGAAGAACTGTGGTAGCAGGGAATTGTATCAGACAGCCAGAAGGGAAGCTAGGAGACAGGTTTATTTAGCCAGAGGGGAAACAGATAACAAAAAATTTACCAATGTTCTGTGCCATGATGACCAAAAACTTGAGGTATTTCATGTTGCAAGACAGTGTGTGAGAGAGATTTGTGATGTCATAGGAGAGAAATGTGTCCACATAGATGATGGGTCACTTGTACTAAACGAGGTTGCAAAGAGAGACGTTTGGAGGTGCCATAGGAAAGGTTGCTCAATAAAGAGAATGAATGTGAGAAAGAGAGTCTGCCGAATGTTGACCCAACAGAGGGACCAGCTATCTGAATTGACAGTACATTGGTAGATAAAGCAATTAAGAGTATGAAGACAGGGAAAGCCCCCGGCCCATCAGGAATAACTGCAGAGATGCTCAAAATATCCGGCGGTGTTGGCTATAGCCTAGTCACCTGTATAGTTAACCAGGTGATACACGAAGGAGTCATACCCAATGACTGGTGCAGCAGCACCATAGTCAACTGCTACAAAGGTAAAGGTGATACTTTAGATACAAATGATTACAGAGGTATCAAGTTGTTGGATCATGTAATGAAGGTCACGGAGAGGGTCATAGCCCAACTAATTAGGGAGAGAGTCAGTCTAGATGAGATGCAGTTTGGGTTCGTGCCTGGGAAAAGCACCACTGATGCTATATTTCTGTAAGACAGCTGCAGGAGAAATACCTAGCCAAAGATAAACCTCTGTACTTGGCTTTCATTGACATGGAGAAAGCCTTTGACAGGGTCTCCCGATCCCTTATCTGGTGGTCAATGAAGAAACTAGGGATAGATTAATGGTTAGTGAGAGCTGTGCAAGTCATGTACAGGGACGCTATCAGTAAGGTGAGGGTTAGCAACGAGTACAGTGAAGAATTCCAGGTAGAGGTAGGGGTCCACCAAGGTTCAGTCCTCAGCCGCCTCCTATTTATCATAGTCCTCCAGGCAACAAAACAGGAATTCAAGACAGGATGCCCCTGGGAGCTCCTTTATGCTGATGACCTTGCTCTAATTGCTGAGTCACTATCAGAACTAGAGGAGAAGCTTCAAGTGTGGAAGCAAGGATTAGAATCAAAGGGCCTTAGAGTCAAACTAGCTAAAACCAACGTCCTAATAAGTAGGAAGGCAGACAAACCACAAATCCCTTCAGTTAGATGGCCCTGCTCAATCTGTAGAAAAGGCATAGGTAGAAACTCTATAAGATGTACCTAGTGTAAGCTATGGACACATAAGAGGTGCAGCAATATCAAAGGAAGGCTAACTGGGAAGATAGTTTTTGTATGTGGCAGATGCTCAGGAACAATAAACACTGAAAATGTGCAGAGAACAACTTCTGCCACATTCCAGGGAGAAAAACTAGAAGTAGTTGATAGCTTCCGTTACCAAGGTGACCTAGTCAGTAGTGGGGCAGACTGTATGACGCTTGTGTACTAAAAGCCATGCTACATGGCAGTGAAACATGGGCTGTGACTGCTGAGGACATGCGTAAGCTCGCAAGGAATAAAGCCAGTATTCTCCACTGGATGTGTAATGTCAGTGTGCATACACAACAGAGTGTAAGTGCTTTGAGAGAAAAGTTGAACCTAAGAAGCATCAGTTGTGATGTGCAAGAGAGGCAATTGCGCTGGTATGGTCACATGGTGAGAATGGATGAGGATAGCTGTGTGAAAAAGTGCCACACCCTAGCAGTTGAGGGAACCTGTGGAAGAGGTAGGCCCAGGAAGACCTGGGCTGAGGTGGTGAAGCACGACCTTCGAACTTTAGGCCTCACCGAGGCAATGACTAGTGACCAAGACCTTTGGAAATATGCTGTGCATGAGAAGACCCAGCAAGCCAAGTGAGACCATAACCCATGGCCTATTCCAGCAGGTGTAACCAGCCCATTTATGAATACCCCTCATTCATTGGACAATAAACCTTGCTTGTGAAGACCTATTGAGGCAAGTAAAATCAAAATTGCTGACGTGACCGATGACAGTACTGCCTGATTGGCACTTGTGCCATTGGAACGTTAAAAGCACATCTGAATGTGGGGTGTAACTGAGCCACTTATGAGTACCCCCCATTCACTGGGTAATGAACTTTGCTTGCGAAGACCTATTGAGGCAAGTGTAAACAAACCAAAACATCACTGATGTAGCCAATGACAGTACCGCCTGATTGGCATTCGTGCCAGTGGAATGTTAAAAGCATATCCGAGCGTGACTGTTGCCAGGGCCACAGATTGGCTCCCGTGCTGGTGACATGTGAAAAGCACCATTCAAGCATAATCGTAGCCAGCATCGCCTTACCAGCTCATGTGCCGGTGGCACGTGAAAGACAATGTTCGAGCGTGGTCATTGCCAGTGCCGCCAGACTGGCTTCCATGTTGGTAGCATGTAAAAACACCTTTTGAGCGTGGTCATTGCCAGAACCGCCTGACTGGCCCTCGTGCCAGTGGCATGTAAAAAGCACCCACTACACTCTTGGAGTGGTTGGCGTTAGGAAGGGCATCCAGCTGTAGAAACTCTGCCAGATCAGATTGGAGTCTGGTGCAGCCATCTGGTGCGCCAGTCCTCAGTCCAATCGTCCAACTCATGCCAGCAAGGAAAGTGGATGTTAAACAATGATGATAATGATGATGATGATGATGATGATGATAATGATGATAATGATACATTCGCCATGATAGATTGCTAGCCACTAAACCTTTTTTTATTTTCTCGCCCTGTTTATTTCTGTGTTCCTTTCTGTTAAAGAGCATAGGCTCGAAACGTAAAAGACTTTCTCACTTCTCGAGCGTTAAACTAATACATCTGTTTGTTGTTTTCACACCTGTCTTTGTCTTTTTGTAAATTCTCACTATATATATATATATATATATATATATATATATATATATATATATATATATATATATATATATATATACACAGTAATCCTTCACCATATTTACGGTTCTCCTACCATGCACTCAATACATTGCAGAATTTTCTGGTTAATATATAGGAATTTATATCGTGAACTCCTCAGTATATTCGGGTTTCTGTGGCCAATGGATATTTTTTTTTAGATTTTAATTATTTCTGTGCGAGGTTTTGGAATGTAGCACCCGCAATAGTCAATGGATTATATATATATATATATATATATAACATCTTCATCATCATCATCATCGTTTAACGTCTGCTTTCCATGCTGGCATGGGTTGGACGATTTGTCTGAGGACTGGCGAACCAGATGGCTGCACCAGGCTCCAATCTGATCTGGCAGAGTTTCTACAGCTGGATGCCCTTCCTAACGCCAACCACTCTGAGAGTGTAGTGGGTGCTTTTACGCGTCACTGGTACGAGGGCCAGTCAGGCAGTACAGCAATATACCTATATATAGTTTCAAAATTAATGAATAGAGTAACAATAAGAAAGAGAGAGTGAAGACAAAAATAATTTACTCGTTTAACATGCAATGAAACATTAAGAAATTAGAAGTCTGTTTGATGTTTTAAACTGAATCTCTTGTTTGGAAAGTTAAATAGAAGGAAAAGTGTAGCGGAATGAAGAGAAAATCAGAAATAACATAGAAATGTGTAATGAACTGAATAAGTTCTGACTGAAAATAATAGGGACATGAAGTGCTCCATATTTCAAGAGAGTGTACTTGAGAAAATCAAGGTATTGTTACAGTAGAAATGTATACAGAATAATAATGACACACTTGCTGTCACTGATCTTGATAAGAAAGAGGCATGAAAGGGCTTTTATGAGAGCCAGGGGTGGGGTGAAGAATGCATGAAGTAGGGATGAGGACAGTCACTTGAATAGTAAATTAGGAGTGACAGGAAAGTGTCATATCTAAAAGCAGGCACTGTACTACCATTGTAAGGTGGGACAAGATCAAAAGAGATTAAGTATAGATTGTCAGACCAGGTTATGAGGATTACAGAAAGGGTTATTGCAAAACTGATTAGGGACAAGATTAGTTTAAATGCGATGCAGTTTGGTTTTATTGCAGGAAGAGGCAAATCTTTGCAAATATTCTCCATTCAAGGCCTCTGTCTCACTACCGTACAACCTCACAGTCTGGACACAAGGATCAGAAACCCTTTGTTGCAATCAAAGGTAATAGTTGCTTGAACTTTTCCAACTTGTTCTTGCTCTAGTTGCTATACTTTCAGAATACCCAACTCAACTCAGTAATAAAAGTCATCAACAACAACCAGACAATCCCCAAAATTAGTCGATAGGTATTTATGAAGTCTGCCTTCTTCATTAATCTTGTTGTAACTCCACTTTGAAACTTCTACAATCATAGTTTACACTGGGTAAACTCTGTAGAATTTCTACCTTCCTTTTTGCATACTGAGCACAACCATTACCCTGATGGCAGCTGTCTTCTTTCTTCTTTCTTTTGAAGTCTCTCAATTCCAAGTTTTGCTGCCATGTTTGGAATTTCTGTAAACCTACTACAGATTCAGCATGAAGGTGCTATCATGGACAAGCAGTCTTAAACTCCTTTGTTAAAGCCTGAAGACTGTAATAAACAGGTAGGAGTTAAGAACTGAGCCCTGGTCATCCTCTGCATGCCATTCAAACTTGCCAATGCTAACAGTCTATTTGTTCACTGCAAATGTTCAATGGCCCACACAAACCATTCACCTAATCCGAGTTTCTTTAGCAACTACCAGATTATAGTGTGGAACCTGGTCAAAGATCTTCGGGTCAATAAATGCTAGACAGCAGTAACTGTTTAAGTTCTTCTGTGGTTGTCTCAGTAGAAACAGGACATTGATAGTATCTCGTCTTGGTGCATAACCAATTTTTTTCAATCTATATTTTGGTCAATTCTCTTCTTAATCAGCAACTTCCTTGATTTGTTCTCTCCAGTTGATGCCACTAATCTTCCTTGCTCTTTTAACAGTTGATGATGATGATGGTGGTGACGCTACTATACTAATCATTGATTGACAGGAACTCGACCTACCTCGTCAGATATTTTAAACAACTCATTGGCAATACCTGACAATCCAGTTACCTTCATATTCTCAATTTCTCCATCTATCAAGTTGCTGTCAACTCAGTTATTGATCCTTCTGTTGTATCTACTAGGAGGTAGTCCCACCCTCCTCTTTCTCTCTCTCTCTCTTTTGCTATCATTCCAAATACATTTCTCAATATTGTCTTTCAATTTGCCCTACTACATTGCAGTCTGGAACCCCTCACACCATTTATTCTCATATTACAAACTATGTAGGAACTTCTTACTGATTTTTTTCTCCTCTTGTTAACAATAACTAATGTCTTTCCTCTTCTGTTTACTTGATATTGATTTCTGTTACCCCTTTACTTCCTTACAGCAAATTTTTAGGGCTCAAACTACAGCACTGGTCCACCACCACCACATCACTGAATGTTTATATGTGTGTGCATGCATGTGTGTGTGCATATATGTGTGTGTGCATGTATGAGTGTGTGTATGTATGTGTATGTGTGTATGCTTTAAAAATTGAAAAATTAAAATACCAGTTTTATGACCACTTTTAGCTATTTTAATGATTCCTTGATATTAAATATTTTAATATTTTACCTCCATAATTAACTGGCTTGGAACATTTTGCATGTTTGTCTTTGGTGAACAGTTAACTTTTCAAAGTTTGTGTAAGACTCCTGAAATACACAGATTTAGGAAAAATATTAAACTATTGGTGACAATAGAATGTGTCCAGCAAATGAAACTTTAGCAATATTTATGAATGTGATTGTATGAATTGCAGTGAAATTGTGTCCTCTGTTAAATGAAGCCAGGATCATCATCATCATCATCATCATCATCATCATCATCGTTTAACGTCCGCTTTCCATGCTAGCATGGGTTAGATGATTTGACTGAGGACTGGTGAATCAGATGGCTATACCAGGCTATGGGTATTAATAAACAAATTCAAAGACCTTAAAAAAGGGAGTTAAAACAATAAACATCAATTGTTTTCTAATGATTGTCATAACTAAATACAATAGGAAATACTTCAACAAAATTATGTAAAAGAATATTTTATTGATCAAGATGCAAGTGTAAGGGCAGGACAATTTCTCAGTAGAAACAACGATAAAATAGAAAAGTTAGATGATAACATAGGGCAATCCATAAATATAAGCAAATACAGAAATGTCAAGTATTTTCTTCTTATTTGAATATCTTCAATGTTAAGACTGGAAACATTGAATTTTGAAGTGACATACACAGGATGTTTATGCTCGCAAAATACAAGACAGAGTTCATATGGAAATTTTCCACATCATAAAATTGTCTTGTTTCATTCTGCTTCAATCAGTTATTGAACTCATTCTTTTACAAGTTTTTTTCATTATCTCAGGAAAATGGGTTTGGAAGGGCTTATTCTGATGTTTTAGGAATTCCAATTTATCACTCCCTTTAACATCAACACATGGTCCTTAGCTATTTTTAATAGAGTCCACTCTATTCATTGGGATCAAGTCTCTGAGATGTGGATAACCTATGAATTGTGGTTTCTTCCTCTCTTTCTATCTATCAATCTTGGGTGCCTGATAAGAAATTATGCTGTTCTTCTTCCTTCAACTGAGTTGTAAATATAAACTTTAAAATGTTTTGTGTCTCAGTGTTCTGAGATCAAATTTTGTCAGTGTCGATGTTATAGATGAATACTGAAAATAGATATATTACAATACTTAAATACAAAACAAAAGGATGATTGAATGCCAAGCATCCATTTCCAAGTAAGTTTTATCTGTCTGTTGTCTGTCTATCTCTCTCTCTCTATATATATATATACATATATATATATATATATATATATATATATATATATATCATCATCATCTGGGTGACCAAGTTAGTAGTGGGGGTGGGTGCACTGAAAGTGTAACTGCTAGAATAAGAATAGCCTGGGCCAAGTTTAGAGAGCTCTTACCTCTGCTGGCGACAAAGGGACTCTCACTCAGAGTAAAAGGCAGACTGTATGACGCATGTGTACAAACAGCCATGCTACATGGCAGTGAAACATGGGCTGTGACTGCTGAGGACATGCGTAAGCTCGCAAGGAATGAAGCCAGTATGCTCCGTTGGATGTATAATGTCAATGTGAATACCCATCAGAGTGTAAGTATCTTGAGAGAAAAGCTGAACATTAGAAGCATCAGTTGTGGTGTGCAAGAGAGACGATTGCACTGGTATGGACATGTGGTGAGAATGGATGAGGATAGCTGCCTGAAAAAGTGCCACACCCTAACAGTTGAGGGAACCCGTGGAAGAGGTAGGCCCAGGAAGACCTGGGCTGAGGTGGTGAGGCAAGACCTTCGTACATTGGGCCTCACCGAGGCGATGACTACTGACTGAGACCTTTGGAAATGTGCTGTGCGTGAGAAGACCCGGCAAGCCAAGTAAGATCGTTGCCAGTGCCCCTGGACTGGTTCTTGTGCGGGTGGCACATGAGATGCACCATTTTGAGCGTGGCCGTTGCCAGTACCGCCTGACTGGCTCCCGTAGGATTTTCAAGTGAGATCGTTGCCAGTGCCCTTGGACTGGCTTGTGCGGGTGGCACATAAAAGACACCATTTCGAGCGTGGCCGTTGCCAGTATCGCCTGACTGGCCTTCGTGCAGGTGACACGTAAAAGCACCTACTACACTCTCTGAGTGGTTGGCGTTAGGAAGGGCATCCAGCTGTAGAAACTCTGCCAAATTTAGATTGGAGCCTGGTGTTGCCATCCGGTTTCACCAGTCCTCAGTCAAATCGTCCAACCCATGCTAGCATGGAAAGCGGACGTTAAACAATGATGATGATGATGATGATGATAAGTTAATGCAAAAAATACCGTGTTAATTGACTATCACACACACACACAAACACACACACATATATAAGTTGAAATTCACAGAAAAGCAAAAGACGAATGGAGGTGGATTAGTTTGACACTCAGGAAAGTGTATATACATATATACACATGAAGACATTTGTATGGACATACAAAAACTGAAAGCAAACACTTATGTACAAACATATAGATATTCACAGATACTAACAGATAAATTATTTATACATCAAGCCTAATCGTACTTATTTGCATTGTTATAAGCTCACCTGGATATATATATAGGTATATATATATATATATATATATATATATATATATATATATATATATATATTGATAGAAATGGTAAGACAAAAGAATGAAAGAGACCTCGATATTATGTAAATAGAGGAATTAACTCGGAGTTTTATCATGGCTACCGAATAATGGTCACATATTATATTTACAGATATATATATATATATATATATATATATATATATAAAAATGGAACAAAAACGTAACAGAGGGCATTAAAACGTTTGGACAGATAGATGACACAAAGGCCGACAAGAGAAACAACAATTAGAAGGACAGGTCATTCTTGGCTTTCTTTCTTCAGTGAAGTACCAGAAGTCACGACGATTTAGGACAGTTACACTTGAGATGGTTCGATCTGGTTGTCCCCCAAAAAGTCTAAGCTAAGAGCATTAGACCCCTTTGTAAGAAGGTTAGCGAATGTGTACGGCAACAAAGACAAAAAAACAGAGAACATGGTACAGAATTACGAATACAAACAACAGGCGTCTTTCGACTGAGAACGATTCAAACCTTTGTCTATGGAGTGAAAGCCTAAAGGCAGGAATATGGGAGATGGACACAAGACGTGTTGACGATCGGCAGTCAGGCCAAGAAAGAAAGATCATGGCTGGATGGACACTGGTCACGTGTGTATGTATGTGTGTGCATATATGCATATATATGTATGTATGTATGTATGTGCGCGCGTGTGTGTGTGTGTGTGTGTGTGTGTGTGTATATATATATATATATATATATATTGGAAGGTTTGGAGATATATATATATATATATATATATACGTAGCAACTGAAGTGACATGCCATATCAGGCCGATGTGATGTAGCCCTCTACCAAATGTAGTGTGTATATGTAATGCTTGAAAGTTCTCACCTCGGGGTAACTAGTAAACATCGAAGATTCAACACCAAGAAGGAAGAAATATCATTTACATATATTTATTTGTTTGCCTGACAGGTAGTTAAAGAGACAGTAGCAGTTCTTGTGATAATGACAACAAGGTTGGCTCGCTGGTTAGTAGTTGATAGTGCAGAAAAAGGTTGTCTGTCAGTAGAATAAGGAACGCATGGTGCTGACTAGAAAGGAAGAAAGAATAAAGGTGGCATCATCTTTCTTGCGTCCGGAAGCTTCTCTTCATATTCTGAGCGAAGGGCAAAGGGAAAGTGCTGCTCTTGGTCATGGTTGATGCAAAAGAGGACAAGATAGGAAATTCTCTCTGTTATAGAGACTGTAGTGAAACCTCTCTCTCAGGTATTTATTTACGAATGATAACGTAGCGGCTAACATCTAGCTTTCGGCCCACTTGGACTGCTGTGTCCATCACCCTGATTGGCTCTTATTTGCGCGGCATTTATCTCCAGTTCTGTTTCGCGCCAGGGTGCATACCGACCAATCGTGGCCTTCTAATAAGGTCACGTGAGAAGAGTGTTTCTTGCTGTTTCTGGAGCCTCCTCTTTATCTATAAATAGCCCTGCTTCATCTACACCAGTTTGTCTCGACTTTAGACCTCTCACAGGTCTAGTCGTAGACCACACACAGAACACAGCTCCAGCCAGTTTCCAGCGACGACGTCAACACCACCGATCTACTGTCTACTACTGTTCCGTCGCCAGCACCAACACCACCACCAGACTACACGCTACCCACAGCAACCGCAGTTCCATCTCAACACTGTTTGTGTGGATTGTTTCCCCCTCGAAAATAACAGCCAGAACAACCTGCGAGAATCTTCTGTACAAAGTAACAGGTCGCAGTATCAACACTCAACTTCACACACAACATGTGACACCTCAGCTCTGCTATTCGGCCATGACCTCTTGTGTATAGACATTCTACCTACCGTGTAACTCTTCTATGAACTGGTACTTTCTTATCTTTGTGTTCAGGACTCTTATAGTCTGTTACAGACTCTTATTCCATGCTCTGCATTTCTCATTCACACTCACACACATTTATGTATATATACTATTCTTTATACGACGGTCCGTCACACATATTGTATTACTTATATTGCCGCATGCACGCGCACACAGACACACAGTTGTCTACCCTAATAAAATTTACTCTATATATATCTAACGGTTGTGCATCTCTCATTCCTTTGCTGGCACTTACTTGCATCTCACATGCGAGCCCTCTTATGTTATATTACATGTTTTGTGTCGACCGTGCGACACGTTAAAAGGAGCCTTCTCTCGTTCATCGCCATCTCCTTTGGTTCGCACGGTCATTCTCTACAAGACAATGGTCAGTAATGTAGGTCAAACCCTAAACAAATTACTGACCATTCCTTGACCAGCACAGGTCCTTGGGGGTCAAGTGTTCCCTATCAATAATCTGGTGTGGAGAGGATTTCCCGCTTGTTTTGACAAGCAACAAGTGGGTAGATTTGGTTTCAAATCTCAGACAGCCAAGCAAGGGCCCAACACTGCTCCCCCCACTAGAGAGTTTTTAAAAAAAGAAACAAATGATCTAGAGAAAAGAGTATATTCATACAAAAATGCATTTTAGGACAAGGTGAGAACAACGTTCAATTGTGAAAGGTATTTTGTTGTTGGGGAATGTGATGCAAGGCTGAGAAAAACTGTGCATACCAGGAAAGAGAATCCTGAGAATGTACATGGGACAGATATGCATGCGAGTCCGAATAGTGGTGTTGCTTTGTGTGTGCAGAATGCAGAATATGCCAGTTGGTGTACGACTGAGGCAGAATGAACGAGCATGTGCACGAATGCTGAATGTGCCAGTTGTTGTGTGAGTGTGCAGGGCATATACATGAGTACGAGAGAAAGTCCTGCAGCTGTAGAATAAGCTGAGGTGAGTGAGTGTGTGGATTCTCTATCCATGATATCAGCAATAGTTTTCTTGCAGGATTGCATTTTGTGTGAAAATACCTTGATGTGTCTGGCGTTGTTGTCATTGGCATTTGCTAAGATTAGCCAGAATAATGACAGTGTGGTATGCTGGGGTGTTGCATAGGACAGACAATTTTCTTTATTAACTTTGTAACCAGCCTGGGATCGAAAAGAGGCGAGTTGTGTCTGACAAACGTGCAGAGAGCATGAGCTGACATCTGACATACACAGAGTCAGAAAAAAGAGCTGAGTGGGTACAGACATGAGAAAATGACTCTAAAGGCACTATGTTTTGGTGTATGTGTATAAGTGGGTGCAGGTTTGTGTATGAACGCTGAGGAAAAAAGTCTTTTTTTTTTGTTTAACAAACAAAATACAGAGCAGTGCATAAATAGGTCATCGTGCGAAGTAACAAAGAAACTGCAGATATTAAAACAAAAAAAACATGGACCAAGAAAAACAGTGGTTAAAATAATTGTACAACATATGTGCAAAAATGTGCAATGCCAGTGGTCGATGAGAAAATATATATTATACAAATACAGAACATTCAAAAACAAATGAAAGTGTATAATGCTAAGCAAAGAGAACAAAATGAGTAAGCATTTGAAATGCAAAAATATATGTATGCACAGAAAGTTCAAGTCTATGTACAAATGTCTGGGGTAGTGTGAAAGCTAAATATTTCATTTCCAGAGCTGTAATTCGAAACCAAATCTAAGGATTTTTGCTTGCCTGATCCACCACTGGCCAAAAAGGCACAAAAAAAAATTTGCTGGATGCTCTCCATAGTCTTAGTTTCTATTTCTATTTCAGGGGTACTCTCTTGTGGGGGTGTCTTTACCACTAAGTTGATATCATCGACATATCGAGAGTACACATTCACGAGTATGGAGTTCTGTGTCAGGCGTTCCTTAAGCCTTCTGTCCCACCATACCATGAAGAGATTGGCCACATCCCCGGCGATACTAACACCGATGGCTGCCCCCTCGTCCTGGGCGTATAATTTGTTGTTAAATTTAAAGGTGTGGCCTTTTAGGGTGACCTTTATACTAGCTCCTAGTGCATGTGCGATCATTTTCTTTACCTGGTTATCACACACCACTAACAAACCACAAACCACAGCATGTGACAACATGTTACCCATAAACCAATAATAATATGAACAAAGTATAATACAATACATAGATAAACAAATGGAATTAAATACTACATACGTTAACAAAATTTAATTAAACACAAAAAAAAACAAAAAAAACACACACATGAACAAATAAATAAATAAAAACAAATACAAACGAACATGTATTAACAGAGAATATAAGTGATACAGACACTCCCCATAAACATGCACTTACAAAAGACACAGACACATTGAAGGACACGCATGCGTAGACACATACAATAGGAATACAAAATACAAAATGGCTGATAGTTAGCAAGGTGAGACACACATAAGAAAGAAGGAAACAAAGGACCACTGATGAGGTCACAGAAGTGTGACGAAAGAACTCTGGCCGAAATAAGATTAAGATTAATGTAATATAAAGTTGAAGCAAATTAACACCAAATATACAGTGCGTGTGTTTTTATTGGCTAAACTGGCAATATGACCATCCCCAAGTACAACAACATCATCATCATCATCGTTTAACGTCCACTTTCCATGCTAGCATGGGTTGGACGATTTGACTGAGGACTGGTGAAACCGGATGGCAACACCAGGCTCCAGTCTGATTTGGCAGAGTTTCTACAGCTGGATGCCCTTCCTAACGCCAACCACTCAGAGAGTGTAGTGGGTGCTTTTACGTGTCACCCGCACGAAAACGGCCACGTTCGAAATGGTGTCTTTTATGTGCCACTCGCACAAGCCAGTCCAGGGACACTGGCAACGATCTCGCTCGAAAATCCTACAGGAGCCAGTCAGGCGGTACTGGCAACGGCCACGCTCAAAATGGTGCATCTCATGTGCCAGCCGCACAAGAACCAGTCCAGGGGCACTGGCAACTTATCTTACTTGGCTTGCCGGGTCTTCTCACGCACAGCACATTTCCAAAGGTCTCGGTCCGTAGTCATCGCCTCGGTGAGGCCCAATGTACGAAGGTCTTGCCTCACCACCTCAGCCCAGGTCTTCCTGGGCCTACCTCTTCCACGGGTTCCCTCAACTGTTAGGGTGTGGCACTTTTTCACGCAGCTATCCTCCTCCATTCTCACCACATGTCCATACCAGCGCAATCGTCTCTCTTGCACGCCACAACTGATGCTTCTAATGTTCAGCTTTTCTCTCAAGATACTTACACTCTGACGGGTATTCACATTGACATTACACATATATTCCGTTGGATGTGTAATGTCAATGTGAATACCCGTCAGAGTGTAAGTATCTTGAGAGAAAAGCTGAACATTAGAAGCATCAGTTGTGGTGTGCAAGAGAGACGATTGCGCTGGTATGGACATGTGGTGAGAATGGATGAGGATAACTGCGTGAAAAAGTGCCACACCCTAACAGTTGAGGGAACCCGTGGAAGAGGTAGGCCCAGGAAGACCTGGGCTGAGGTGGTGAGGCAAGACCTTCGTACATTGGGCCTCACCGAGGCGATGACTACTGACCGAGACCTTTGGAAATGTGCTGTGTGTGAGAAGACCCGGCAAGCCAAGTAAGATCGTTGCCAGTGCCCCTGGACTGGTTCTTGTGCGGGTGGCACATGAGATGCACCATTTTGAGCGTGGCCGTTGCCAGTACCGCCTGACTGGCTCCTGTAGGATTTTCGAGCGAGATTGTTGCCAGTGCTCCTGGACTGGCTTGTGCGGGTGGCACATAAAAGACACCATTTCGAGCGTGGCCGTTTTCGTGCGGGTGACACGTAAAAGCACCCACTACACTCTCTGAGTGGTTGGCGTTAGGAAGGGCATCCAGCTGTAGAAACTCTGCCAAATTAGATTGGAGCCTGGTGTTGCCATCCGGTTTCACCAGTCCTCAGTCAAATCGTCCAACCCATGGAAAGCGGACGTTAAACGATGATGATGATGATGATGATGATGATATATATATATATATATATATATATATATATATATATATATATATATATATATATACATATATATATATATATATATGGGTTTCCAAACAGCTTCTGTTTATCTAATTCAATGATGAGGCACTGGTTAATGTGAAGTTATATTTAGCCAAAGTGCCTCGCAGTGGAACTGGATCCAAAACATGGTCACAAAGTGACTTACTTAACCACACATCTTGGTTCAATATTTTTAAATATTCTTCAAAACTTATAAGTTAAACAAGGCTTAGGCTTTTTAAGATAGTTATAAAGCAATGCTATATTATAGCAGTAAAGGTGGCATTAGATTATTTTATGTTATAAACCAAGAAATTCCCATTCACCAAAATTACAAAGAAAAACAGTCACTGTGGTCTAAAAAGAAGACAGGTAGGAATAAATCTGAATTAATAAAGTTACTCAAATATAAAATGCAGTGAGGAATAAATCTGATTTTTAGCTGATATCAACACTAGACATGTTTCAGTGTCATCAAATCTCAACCATAACTGCATAAGGCTGAAATTTAATTTAGTTGAATTTGTGGTCTAATTCCATCAAATATAATAGCGTCTACTTCACTATTAAATTTTCAAGCAGCAAGTGTCCTGGGCATTTTCCCCAGACATTCATTTATTGTCCTATACTGTATTCATTAATGGCAAATCACATATATCATTCTAACATCTTGTCATTAAGCTAAACTATGCTTTGCTAATGAGGTATAATAAGGCCTGAACATATTCATAGTTACCTCCCCACTACTAAAGCTCACACTTACCTACCTACCTACAACCCATTTACCTATCCACCCATTGACTCACCTACCTACCTGCCTATCTATTCACTCACTCACCCACTCACTCCTTACCTACCTACCTGTTTATATCTATCTCCTCTATACTATATTTAAATCATGAAATCCCCATTTCATGGTTCTTTCTTTTCTTTTTCTATAATTAATTATTCAGATAATTAATATATTCTCACGCTTAACGCTATAATTTTAATCAATTTAAGTTTCTGAGTTTACATCAAGTGGGTCGCGCCCACTTAACTATTTAGTTTTCTATGGTTCTTCTAGCATTAGAGAAGTCTCTACAGTGTTGTCACGAAGCCATGCAGATAGGTAAAAAGAGGACATCTAAAAGGAGCATTAAAAGAGGACATTAAAAAGTTCTGAAATAAAATGATAAAAGGAAAGCAACAGATTAAAATGACGCAATTTGTGGATTTCGCCTGACAAAGCAAACTGATTTTATGCGAAAGTAACAGTTGAATATTATATGAAGACATGTAATATTGTAGAGAAGGTGTGACTATCAGAATAGAAATTTTTTTAAAAAAAAGAGATGATCTTTACCTCGAACAGTCTAAAACCAATATTAACAAAATATTCAGTTGTTATGACAACGGAATAAACATTTTTTTTCAATTAACATATTATTTTATTTATTTTCGCATTTATTTTTTAATCACCAATTAATGTAATTTGTTATTTTCTTTTTCTTTTATAGAAATATATCTTTCTGCTGCAAAAATAAACAATTTTAAAAACTAAAACTTTAAATACTTAATACGAAAAGTCAGATAAATAACGATAATAAATAATCCAATTAGTTGTTTAAAGTTAAAAATATAACTACAACGATTTAAAAATTAATTTATAAATAAATAAAGAAATCTATTTAAAAAGATATATTTATTTTTTTTATTGATATTTTACAAAGATATATTTATATAAATTAAAATGTGTTGTTTTACGAAGATACGGTTTGAAGGTGAAACCAGAAAAACTCGGAACAATTCCTGGAGATTCAGGTAAAAAAATAAAATATTTCAGAAAAAATATTATTTATTAGTATTTAATATTGCTTACAGGTTTCATATTTTTAATATGTACTTTATGTGTGTGATATTTAGCAAATTATATCGAATTTAATGAAGAACATTTATATAAAGCTGCGTGTAAATAATTATATAAGCTTTATGTGGAAGATTTTAGAATTGGTTAAATTCTTGGGGAAAATGGGACGAAAAGTAATTTATATTTTAACAACGGGGCAAAAATATTTGGTTTAGATATCGAAAACGAACCTATAATCATTTTATATTTTATTTCATTCTCTTTGGCGCTAAAATGTAATTAGTTGTAGTTAAGTCCCGGTCAACCTTGAGAGAGTAGGCTTACGGTCAAAGGTATTCTAGCCGTGACCATCCAGTCTATTTTAAAATATATATTGTATAGCTAAGGCGACGGTAAGAAACAACTAATGGTGTATGATCAACATATTAGATTCATCACAGTCCATGTTTGGTCGACCGACCTACCTTCGCCCCCAATATCTCCGGGATAAATTACAAAAATACACAAAATAGCGCACGACATATCATCATAGATACACACCAAATACGAAAAATGAAACACTATTTGCTCATGCGATGGAGGTGGAGTACGTAGAATGGCAGAAAACTTCAACTCTAAATTCTCGTGGAAAATACGGAGAAATCACTGCAACGTTGATGACTTCACTGCCTGTAAACATCACGTACAATGAAGTCGAAGGGAAAGCAACATTTGTACTCTGACCAAGTCCATCCGAAGAACCTACGGACGTTCAGAAATAAACTGTATAGTGGAGACAGTTCAACATGTCTACACTGTCACGTTATGCTCCATGGGATTCACCACTGCATTCGGATGGACATGTAATCTAATTCACATCGGAAATCATGGCTGGGAAGAAGAGACGACATCAGTGAGTCGAATACTAGCATGTCATAAGACAACTCTTATAGTAAACCCAAAATTTCAATATTTTAAAGAAATGTTAAAGATTAAGGATTTCCGCCTACTTCATCCTTATCTTCATTTTACGTCCACTTTTCCATGTTTGCATGGGTCAGACGTGATATGTAAACAATGGTTTGTTGCAGGATCATTTGGTCAGGCATGTGGATGGCTTTTAGTAGATTGAATGTTTTGATCAGAGGGTCGTTAATAACTAGACATTTTTCATCAATCGGTTAACTTGAATGAAATAGAGTGGTAGCTGCCTCATCTTTTGGACTGATGTCTTGTAAGGTCACACCATTGGTGCACGTACTGTTGGGATTCTCTCTGATCCACACTGTATCAAGCCATGGATGCTCCAAAATTTGGTCTTGTCATTTCCAACAAGAAGTAGATGTCGAGGACGATACATCAACTCTTACACCCAAGCAGATGATTTTGCCTGACTTCTGCATCGAAATGGCATCCACTTGCACCTAGCCCCTGCAGGCCAAACTTTCGCTAACTCCTTTAAAAAAGACCTTGTAAACATCTGCCAATAGGGTTGTGTGAATATTGTCTTCAACAGCATAATTACACAAGCACTCCCCATGTTACCTGGCTGCTTTTCTTGTCACTTCCCTTCATTTTGTTCTTCGCTTGCCTACATCAATGGCTCTCTGGAATCTTTTTCCTGACACAGTTTTTGCTTGCAGCCATCAACTGCATTGATTCATAACCTTGGTGACCCTATGAAGACCATACACACAGCTCCTTCATTCTGACCCCTTCAATAAAATAAACAAAAAAGGGGGAGGGGATATGGCAGGTAATTAAGTTAAAATTCATAAATGGAATAAACTTGAGGATTAATCTGGGTGAATTTACGAGTTTGGGAAGGAACCCTTTTTTTAGTTTTTTAAAAGTAAGTCACCACTCTTTATATATTTATAACATCTATAGAAGTCATCCAACTGACTGATTTCTTTTAAAAATTATTTCACTAATTTGTTTTCAGATTTCTTCTAAATGTTTTAAAAGAAGACGTTAGTTGCCTCTTTAACATCTGTTAACATTATGTGGATGGCTTTTAGTAGATTGAATGTTTTGATCAGAGGGTCGTTAATAACTAGACATTTTTCATCAATCGGTTAACTTGAATGAAATAGAGTGGTAGCTGCCTCATCTTTTGGACTGATGTCTTGTAAGGTCACACCATTGGTGCACGTACTGTTGGGATTCTCTCTGATCCACACTGTATCAAGCCATGGATGCTCCAAAATTTGGTCTTGTCATTTCCAACAAGAAGTAGATGTCGAGGACGATACATCAACTCTTACACCCAAGCAGATGATTTTGCCTGACTTCTGCATCGAAATGGCATCCACTTGCACCTAGCCCCTGCAGGCCAAACTTTCGCTAACTCCTTTAAAAAAGACCTTGTAAACATCTGCCAATAGGGTTGTGTGAATATTGTCTTCAACAGCATAATTACACAAGCACTCCCCATGTTACCTGGCTGCTTTTCTTGTCACTTCCCTTCATTTTGTTCTTCGCTTGCCTACATCAATGGCTCTCTGGAATCTTTTTCCTGACACAGTTTTTGCTTGCAGCCATCAACTGCATTGATTCATAACCTTGGTGACCCTATGAAGACCATACACACAGCTCCTTCATTCTGACCCCTTCAATAAAATAAACAAAAAAGGGGGAGGGGATATGGCAGGTAATTAAGTTAAAATTCATAAATGGAATAAACTTGAGGATTAATCTGGGTGAATTTACGAGTTTGGGAAGGAACCCTTTTTTTAGTTTTTTAAAAGTAAGTCACCACTCTTTATATATTTATAACATCTATAGAAGTCATCCAACTGACTGATTTCTTTTAAAAATTATTTCACTAATTTGTTTTCAGATTTCTTCTAAATGTTTTAAAAGAAGACGTTAGTTGCCTCTTTAACATCTGTTAACATTTTTAAAGCAATGTGTCTTTGTTACATCAGTGTTAAATGAAAGGTAAGTGTCAGAGCTAAATTGTTAGGTATAAAACAAAAGACAAAACTGTTTAAGATATGAAGTACAAACTGGATTAGTGCTGTAGAAATAATCCCTTGGCTCAGAAGATAAATGTTCATCTCTTTTATTCTTTTACTTGTTTCAGTCATTTGACTGCGGCCATGCTGGAGCACCGCCTTTAGTCGAGCAAATCGACCCTAGGGCTCATTCTTTGTAAGCCTAGTACTCATTCCATCAGTCTCCTTTGCCGAACCGCTAAGTTACAGGGGACGCAAACACACCACCATAGGTTGTCAAGCGATGTTGGGGGAACACAGACGCACAAACATATACACACACATACATATATATACATACATACGACGGGCTTCTTTCAGTTTCCGTCTACCAAATCCGCTCACAAGGTTTTGGTCGGCCTGAGGCAATAGTAGAAGACACTTGTCCAAGATGTCACACAGTGGGACTGAACCCAGAACCATGTGGTTGGTAAGCAAGCTACTTACCACACAGTCACTCCATGCATACATCATGACTGGAGATTATAAAGACAGCTACTTACTAACTCAAAGTCACTTGTAAAAGAAGAAGGAGTGAATAAAAGACGTTTAATGTATTTTAATTTTTGTGTTTTGATATTTTGTTAAAGCTAAAGTTATTTCAGCATCTTGAAAGTTAGACAAACCAATCAATTTAAGAAAACCTATTTAAATATATTCTGCTATGTTCAATACTAAATGTATGTTGTCTTTCAAATAGCATTACTGTGTTTACATGTCTTGAATATGAAGCTGTCCTTTAGCTTTGTTGAAATATCCTGCATTATCTGTAGCAGTGTGGAGGCGCAATGGCCCAGTGGTTAGGGCAGCAGACTCGCGGTCATAGGATCGCGGTTTCGATTCCCAGACCGGGCGTTGTGAGTGTTTATTGAGTGAAAACACCTAAAGCTCCACGAGGCTCCGGCAGGGGATCGTGGCGAACCCTGCTGTACTCTTTCACCACAACTTTCTCTCACTCTTACCTCTTGTTTCTGTTGTGCCTGTAATTCAAAGGGCCAGCCTTGTCACACTGTGTCATGCTGAATATCCCCGAGAACTACGTTAAGGGTACACGTGTCTGTGGAGTGCTCAGCCACATGCACGTTAATTTCATGAGCAGGCTGTTCCGTTGATCGGATCAACTGGAACCCTCGACGTCGTAAGCGATGGAGTGCCAACAGTAATTTCCCTTGCATTTAATAAATGATCTATTCTGACTTAAATTCTGATCTTAAATAAACTGTTTACATATAAACAAATTTATATGTATTCTCATATAGACCCAGGAAGACAGGGCAAAGTGGTGAGAAAGGATCTACAGATGTTCGGACTCAGAGGACCGAGACTTCTGGTGGTTTGCTGTGCTTGAGAAGATGCACCAAGCTAAGTAAAAGCATGGTTGCCCTTGTATACAAGCTTGTCCCTTGCATCCCCCTCTCCAGCTGAGCATTCCTAATCTTGCAGGCTAGTGAGTATTGGTGCTGCATAAAAAGTACTCAATACTGGTGCATGTTAATACACCTGTGCTGTTGCTGCATAGAAGTACTCAGTAAACTCTTGTAAAGCAGTTGATGTCAGGAAGGGCATCCAGCCATAAAGAACATGGCAAAACCAGTCATGAAAGCTCTCCAGTTGGCCAGCTGCTGTCAAACCGTCCAACCAACATGGACAACAGACATTCAATAATGATGATGATAGTACTTTTTTTTATAAGCTGAGATTGTTAATATTACAATACTCAGAAACAGGCTAGAATTGAAGTGCTCAAAATGAGCTAAGATTCAAATTATAATTTGAATGGAGGCAATACATGTGGAAAACTATAGCAACAACACCCCATCTCCAACAAAAGATTTAATATACATGTGTGTGCATATCCTCCTTAAATCAATAATTATACACAATTCTCAGTAGCGAAAATACCAAAAATGAAATAAAATAAAGTAATATAATAAGATAAAATGAAAGTACGCAGGTATATAAAAACACATAAACTTCAAAAATATAATGAATGCTTAAAAATATTTATAAGTATTCATAATTTCCGAGTCGTATAAAAATTTTTATATAGCTCGGAAATTATGAATATTTATGAATATTTTTAATATTTTTAAACATAGTGACACTTCCGAGCCTCTTTCTTAGCAGAGTCACTAACTGCAAGTAATCCATCATCTCTGTGAATGCATTTCTTTCCAACAACTTCACAATTTTCTGACACACTGCCTTGCAAACCAAAACACTTCAAGCTGCTGGACCTTGCACTGCATAACGTTGGGTAATTTCTTCGTTCTTTGTGCCTCATCCCTGACTAAGTAAGCCTGCTTCCAGCTTTCCTTCTAGCTCCTTGCTACTGTCACCCTTCCAGACCTGCTTCTTTGCACTAATGGCCCTGCCAACTACACTGTTCCTCTACCATATCACCCTAGGTCTTGTTGGGACTTTGTTCCAACCACAAATTTGGCCTGTGGTTCTCAGTAAGTTGTGTTGTATGAATTTCCAGGTATCGTCTATGTTACATGTCTGTAACTCCTCCTCCTAATTAAATGCCCCAGTTAGGATGTCTCTAAACTTCTGACTATTCAAAGGATCCTTAAGCTTCCAGATCCTTCTTTTCCAAACTGGCTTGCTTCTTGGAATCCTTTATACCTGTAGTTTGAAGTCACTAATGACTAATCTATGCTGAAGGGAACATTCTTCACCAGGGAACGTCTTTCCATTTACGAGCAACTATGAATTTTGCTTTCTGGTGAGAATGTAGTCAATCTGGTTGGCATGGTCACCAAATTTATAGGTTATCAGATGACTAGCTGGTTTCCTGAAGTTGATGTTGCAGATCATTAGGTCATTTTCATAACAGAACTCCAACAGCCATGTTCCCTCCTCATCTTGGGAACCAATTCCATGGCCCCCATGTACCCTATGGAAGTCACTTGGGTGCTGCCCAACATCTCCATTGAAATCACCGGCCACAAAGATAAGGTTACTGTCATTTGTCTTTGAGGTATCCTGTCATAAAAGTGATCCTTTTGCTCATTTGGTTGGGGGGGGGGGGGGCATAGGCAGAGATGGTGATTGCTGCTGTGCTATTCTGCAAAACTAGTCTGAGCTTAAGTTCCGTCACATACTCTGACTACCTCAGTCAACTTACTTACCCATTTCTCTGCTAGAAGCATGCCCACACCTCCTACTCTGTCGCTGTTGCCCTCCCAGAAGAATTTATACCTATGCTTTTTACCTGTGTGGAACCTGGCTGTAGTTCCCCTCCACCCTCACTTTACTTCTTAGATGCCACAATCTCACCAGACCTACCTTTCAATGTGCTTACATTGACAGTGCCAACCCTGAAGGAATGTATGGGGAGGGGGAGTAACGGCTTTCGGCATCTGAAAAGAAGGTTTAATGAGCTTTTGCCAACAGATATATCATAACAATTGCCCTCTCATTTAATCTACCATCGTTCATGTTACACTTGCTGCCACCACTAGAAGTGGGTGCTATACAAGTATTAGTACAGAAATTGTTAGTACAGATACAAGTAACATTAATAATAATAAAAAGGGTGAAAAGAATAGCTGCTAGAATAAGAATAGCCTGGGCAAAGTTTAGAGAGCTCTTACCCCTGCTGGCGACAAAGGGACTCTCACTCAGAGTAAAAGGCAGACTGTATGACGCATGCGTACGAACAACCATGCTACATGGCAGTGAAACATGGGCTGTAACTGCTGAGGACATACGTAAGCTCGCAAGGAATGAAGCCAGTATGCTCCGTTGGATGTGTAATGTCAATGTGAATACCTGTCAGAGTGTAAGTATCTTGAGAGAAAAGCTGAACATTAGAAGCATCAGTTGTGGCGTGCAAGAGAGACGATTGCGCTGGTATGGACATGTGGTGAGAATGGAGGAGGATAGCTGCGTGAAAAAGTGCCACACCCTAACAGTTGAGGGAACCCGTGGAAGAGGTAGGCCCAGGAAGACCTGGGCTGAGGTGGTGAGGCAAGACCTTCGTACATTGGGCCTCACCGAGGCGATGACTACTGACCGAGACCTTTGGAAATGTGCTGTGCATGAGAAGACCCGGCAAGCCAAGTAAGATCGTTGCCAGTGCCCCTGGACTGGTTCTTGTGCGGGTGGCACATGAGATGCACCATTTTGAGCGTGGCCGTTGCCAGTACCGCCTGACTGGCTCCTGTAGGATTTTCGAGCGAGATCGTTGCCAGTGCCCCTGGACTGGCTTGTGCGGGTGGCACATAAAAGACACCATTTCGAGCGTGGCCGTTTTCGTGCGGGTGACACGTAAAAGCACCCACTACACTCTCTGAGTGGTTGGCGTTAGGAAGGGCATCCAGCTGTAGAAACTCTGCCAAATTAGATTGGAGCCTGGTGTTGCCATCCGGTTTCACCAGTCCTCAGTCAAATCGTCCAACCCATGCTAGCATGGAAAGCGGACGTTAAACGATGATGATGATGATGATGATGAAAACTAACTGGTTAATTATTGTTGCTTCCATTGGAAGTGGGTGTTGTCTTCCAGCATTAGTACAAGCAATGTTAGTACAATATATATATATATATATATATATATATATATATATTTATAATCATGCTGATGATGATAATATATTATCTATCTTTCTACACACAAACACACATTGTCTCTACTTTTCACTTTTTGATAGGATCAGCAGAGAAATTACTTAGTTCAGTGAGGGATACATATAATTTAATGCATACAGGAATTATACATAAAAGTTTCAAGCTTACATAGGTATGTGAGCCTCTCTCTCACACTGTACTGCCCAAGCATAAAACTTGAAGTAGCTCTTGTATTCTTGTATATCTCCTACATTCATTAAATGATGTGTGTGTGTGTATATATATATATATATATACTATATACTTCACGATTCCGTGCTGCTACTGTTCAATTCTAACTCGGAGATTTATTATTGCTTGTTTCTCCTTTTTCGAGATCAGCGACAGTTTGTCACTGGAAAAAGCATATAGTATTTTGCGTTTGGAATAAGTTCTCATCGCTAGCTGCTGATTATCACACACTGATGACAGGTTACTACCTAGAAGCCCAGGTCTGTGTGTATCACATAAGGCTAGATATGGGAACGATGATTTCCCTTTGCAAATACTAATCAGACACAGTGTCGTTAGCCAGCTGGAGATGATGTCTCCCTGAGGCTATAAACAGCAGTTGCATCGTCCCCCATGGGTCCACCACATTTAGGTGGCAAATATACTTCACAATATATATATATATATATTATAATGACCATCATCAAGGCTGTTTTCAAGCTAAGTTCGGTGCCAGCATAATGTAACGAACCAAGACATTTCACTTAAGTGACTTCTTTGCTGAAGAGAAAGAATCATTAGCTTAATTATGATTAAATCCAGGGAATGGAGATAACTATGGCCAATGTGATGGTGTGTTGTTGGCAACCTAGTGACATCTGTTGGCATGTTTTGGTGTCATTAGAACTCTCAGCAAAGGCCAACCAATCTGCAATACTAGCAGATAAATGCAACTGGAGAGAGAGAAGGAGAAGCTTGAATAATGAGAGATGTGATAAAAGTGTAAAAAGCCAGGGATTCTCTGTGTAAAATAACAAATGCATAAGTGACCGTGTTTTTAAATTTCATCTGAAACAAACAAAACAATTATTTTTATTGATAAAAATTTATATTAATGATGTACATAAGCAGTTAGACTTGTTGCTATGAGACAGGAAAAAATTTAGGTATCACTCATCATCATCATTTAATGTTTGTTGTCCATGTTGACATAGGTTGGACAGTTTGACCAGAACTGCAAGCTGGGGAGCTACACCAGACTCCAGTCTAATTTAGCACGGTTTCTATGGCTGAATGCCCTTCCTAACATGCCAACCACTTTACAGAGTGTGGACTGGGTGCTTTCACGTGGCACTGCCATGAACGCTTTTCATCACCAGAGGGATCAGTCTTAACACTTTTGCTGCCGAGTAGGAGTCTTGAGTACAACAAGGTGCCAGACATCTCAGCCTTTGTCATCTCACCTGAAGGTTCAGCACCCTGAGGTTGTTCTTCAGTCCTTCATCCTATGTCTTCCTGAGCCTCTATCGAACTGGTACACTTACATTACACAGGTTTATAATTTGATTAACCACAAAGAATATCTGTGGGTATAACTGTTTCATATTTTATTGACTGTGGAATGGGGTGCGGGGTGAAAATAAGGTTAACCCCTGTGATAAACACTACACATGTTTGAAATCAGCAATATCCTTATAAGAGATAATTAATGATTAGAATTAAAAACAACTGTAACAGACTAATTTTATGCTAATTTAGGCAATTAACTATTTTTAATGTACACTCCCTTTTTTTTTTTTTTTTTCAGAACATGAAGCAATGGACAAGAACACAAGTATATGATGGATTGCATCGAGCATCTGTGTGGACTTTACTTGGAATTACAGGCTACGGCCTTACCTTGCTGGGCTCGTATGCCTTCAGGTATTTCACAGGTAAAATTTTTTGTTAGTTTACATTTGAAGCCTAAATTATTAAGAGAAATCAGAGTTGTACTGCAGTGGTAATTATATTTATTTGTATTTTATATTTAGTATGTCAAAGCTAGACTTAATATGTGTCACAATATAATTTAATGATAATATATTAATTTTGTCAGATGATGATGGCAAGTTCCATAACTCATTGTGCCTTAGGAACAGCAGAATAGATTTAGTTTTCTTCATACTGTATATCAAGAATCAATTAGCAAGACAAAGACTATTTCAAACATTAAAACTGTGCAATGCAAATAACAAAATACATCTCCTACTTTACATTGTTGTTATTGATGGCCGTTAGTGGTTTGAGCCATTGACGACACTGTTGTGACTTTTTGACTCTTGGGACTCGATAAAATGGACCAAACTAGGTCTCTTCCCACATAAGCCAATGGAAATATTTCCTGATTTTAATCTGGTCAGATATATTTAGAAGCCTTATGTTCTTTACTGTCAGCATGATGGCTTAGTGAAACTAACTGTTGTCTCTCTCTCTCTCTCTCTCGACAACAGAGATTTTGTCTATATGGACAAAATACACAATAAGGTGTTGTGAAGGCAGTGAGCTAGCAGAATCCTTAACATGCCTGGCAAAATGCTTAGCAGCATTTCATCCGCCTCTGTGTTCTGAGGTCAACTTCGTCTTTCAATCTTTCGGGATCAATAAATAAGTTCCTGTCGAACACTAAGGTCACTGTAATTGACTTAACCTCTCCTCTGAACTTAAAGGCCTTGTGCCAGAGGCAGCTGGGTGCCACAGACCAAATTTGTGGCTGGTGCAATGAAGGAGAGGTATGCATAAGTGGGCTGGCTACACCCCTGGATTATGACCTCACTTGGCTTGCTGGCTCTTCTCACGCACAGCATATTTCCAAAGATCTCGGTCACAAGTCATTGCCTCAGTGAGGCCTAATGTTCGAAGGTCGTGCTTCACCATCTCATCCCAGGTCTTCCTCTTCCACAGGTTCCCTCAACTGTTAGGGTGTGGCACTTTTTCACGCAGCTATCCTCATCCATTCTCACCACATGTCCATACCAGCGCAATCGTCTCTCTTGCACACCACAACTGATGCTTCATAGGTTCAACTTTTCTCTCAAGTTACTTACACTCTGTCAAGTATGCACACTGACATTACACATCCAGCGGAGCATACTGGCTTCCTTTCTTGCGAGCTTACGTATGTCCTCAGCAGTCACGGCCCATGTTTCACTGCCATGTAGCATGGCTGTTCGTACACATGCGTCATACAGTCTGCCTTTTACTCTAAGTGAGAGGCCCTTTGACACCAGCAGAGGTAAGAGCTCTCTAAACTTTGCCCAGGCTATTCTTATTCTAGCAGCTACACTTTCAGTGCATCCCCCCCCCCCCGCTACTGACTTGGTCACCTAGGTAGTGGAAGCTATCAACTACTTCTAGTTTATCTTCCTGGAATGTGGCCAAAGTTGTTTTCTGTCTATTTTCAGTGTTTATTGCTCCTGAGCATCTGCCACAAACAAAAACTATCTTCCCAGTTAGCCTTCCTTTGATATTGCTGCACCTCTTATGTGTCCATACCTTACACTGGGTACATCTTATAGAGTTTCTACCTACGCCTTTTCTACAGATCAAGCAGGGCCATCTACCTGAAGGGGTTTGTGTTTTGTCTACCTTCCTACTTATTAGGACTTTGGTTTTAGCTAGGTTGACTCTAAGGCCCTTCGATTCTAGTCCTTGCTTCCACACCTGAAACTTCTCCTCTAGTTCTGATACTGACTTAGCAATTAGTGCAAGGTCATCAGCATAGAGGAGCTCCCAGGGACGTCCTGTCTCGGTATTTCTCCTGCAGCTGTCTTACCAGAAATATAGCACACATAAATACACATATAAATAAATACACACATAAATAAATACACACAACAGGCTTCTTTCAGTTTCTGTCTACCAAATCCACTCACAAGGCTTTGATCGACCCAAGGCTATAGCAGAAGACACTTGCCCATGGTGCCATGCAGTGATATGAACCTGAAACTATGTGATTGGGAAGCAAGCTTTTTACCACACAACCACGCCAGCTCCTATGAAAACATTTCTAGAAAAAGTGTTGTAAAACATTAAAAATCCTCTCTAATCAGTTTTAGTAAAGAATCTCTGAATGCTCTTCAATGAGCAAAAAACAACCATAAAACATTCCCATTCCACAAGTTCAATTTCTATGGCTGTTGCAGTTTTTACCTGATATTGTAAATTAACAGGGTTTTGGACTTAATGATTTTCAACAGAAGTTTATTTCCTAAAATGAATCATCATCATCGTTTAATGTCTGTTTTCCATGCTGGCATGGGTTGGACGGTTCGACTGGGGTTTGGTAAGCCAGGAGACCGCACCAGGCTCCAATCTGATCTGGCAATGTTTCTACAGCTGGATGCCCTTCGTAACACCAACCGCTCCGAGAGTGTAGTGGGTGCTTTTTACATGCCACCGGCACAAGGAGCCAGAGGAGCTGGCATTGATCACGATCGGATGGTGCTTTTTACGTGCCACTGGCACGGAAGTCAGTCAAGGCGACGCTGGCATTGGCCACGTTCGGATGGTGCTTTAGACATGCTACTGGCACAGGGCTCACAACTACAATTTCCATTTGATTTGATTTTGCTGATGTTAATGTACTTGACTCAATAGGTTTCCTCAAGCACGGCATGTTGCCCTACAACCCGAGGTACTTCTAAGTGGGCTGGTTATGCGACACTGGTATAGGTTACAGCTGTGAACTCACTTTATTTGCCGGGTCTTCTCAGTCACAGTATATCTCCAGATGTCTCTGCCTTTCGTCATTGCCTGTGAGGCCCAAAAGTTCGAAGGTCATGCTTCACCACCTCATCCCATGTCTTCCCCTATCCTAGACTCCTTCAGCTGTTTGGAAGTGGCACTTCTTCACACAGCTCCCCTCCTCATCCGTCCGTAGTACATGACCATACCAATGCAAATGCCTGTCTTACACGCCACATCCGATGCTTCTTACGTCCAACATTTCTCTCAGGGCGCTTACACTCTCTCGTGTGTGTACACTTACATTACACATCCAAATTTCTTTCACGCCTACACAAGTCTTCAGCAGTCACGGCCCATGTTTCACTGCCGTAAAGCATGGCATTTCACGCAGGCACAGCAGGAACAAAACTGTTCACTTTGATATGGTCTGTCATTACTTTATATTTGAAGAGTTCAAAGAACAGACTGGAATGTTCTTTCTGCTCTACATTTTTATGTTTGTTTACTAAATGTAGAATAACAATTTGTTTTAAATAAACTTTAAAAGCAAGTCTTGTAGAGATGCTTTTTTTTTAAAAAACGCACAGTGTTTATATTATCCAATTCCATTTTTCCTTTTCAGAAATTCGCCCAATGCAGAAAGAACTGAGGAGAAAGCAGAATGAGGAATCCATAACCCTTGAACAAATTCAAGGTGAAAAGGAACTTCAACAGAAAAAATCTGATTCTGAAACCCTCTACTCTTAGAAGTCTGGGATGAACAATTTTTGGTTTATTAACTGTTGTTGCTGTTAGGTAAACAGCATAAATTAATAGTTTTTGTTTTCCTTTTGAGCCAAAACAGAAATTCGAAAGCATGATCGGAATGTTACATAGAACATATATTAAGCAGGAATTGTTATTAAATCCTTTCATAAAGGGCAGGAGTAAAATTGCAACTCTTTCTTGCAGCATTTTAAATTTTATTGGCTGCTTAAGTATGCCAAATGTATTTCTTTTGTAAATATAATGTTTCAAAAGATGTTTTTCTTTAGAGTTATGTTGTTTGTCAAGATCTTTCTGAACAACAGTAATTTTAACAGTTACTAACCTCCACAACAATTTGATGAAATACAAAGCGCTGGAGTTTGCTCATTTTTTCTAAACTCTTTAAAATTCTATTTAGAGATAATTGCTTTGAGATGTAAGAAACAGGTTATTGTCAAAAAGCCATCAAAATCTGACTCTGCTGACTATAAACCTGTTCAATCATATCTTACACTTGTGTGCAGCTCATACACTTTCTTCAACTTTGCATAGGCCTCTGAGCAGGTATCGCTACGACAACTTCCTCTGCCGTGGTCAATGCGACAATCACACACTACACACCTTCCTTCCAAGCACTGCTGTAAACAGCAGAAGTGAGCTAGAATGTTAAATCTTAGTATGCATGCACAGCAGATTTTAAGGTTGATCTTTATCGAGTGGCTTCACTCTGCATGATTTAGGTTCGTTACTATGGCCACATCTCGGACACTTATTGATCAGGCCTTGTAATTATTGAAGCAACCACACAGAATCTATGATGGCACATATCAAGAGTTATAATGATAGTCATTGCTTTTTCAACAGCACAAATATCCCACCATTTCAAGTATAAAAGAAACAACAGTCTTGTATGATTGTTACCAATGTTAAATTTCACAATTCTCTATGGTTCAAACATTGGGCTTCACTCTTTAAAGCCAGCCTAACCTCAACCCTGATTCTTTGTAGTAAGTTCAATGTCTGCATGATACTACTGCTATGTTGCACACTAACATCCAACAGCCAGTCAACTGATTGTCGACAATTCACCATCAGACATCAACTAGACATTCCTTGCATACCCTCTGAACAAGCTATTTGCATACCCTCTCAATGCAGGTCCACTCATTTTACTGGGGGTTTTTTTTTCTATCACTTCAACTATCTAGAAACCTTATTTGATCCTTTTCTCCTGCTCCTTGCAACCCTCAGAAATTCCTTCAGGCAGCTATTCAAAATTACCAGTCATGGAAGGCCTGAACATAGACATTATTCATGGCTTCTCTGCCTTAGTTACTCCTACGTACAGTCTTAGATCATTATTCATATTTGTACAGTATTTCAACCCAAGCTGTTAAGCTTCCACATTTATTATTGGCAGTCCATAACACTGTCACTATATACATCATCATCATCGTTTAACGTCCGCTTTCCATGCTAGCATGGGTTGGACGATTTGACTGAGGACTGGCGTACCAGATGGCTACACCAGGCTCCAATCTGATTTGGCAGAGTTTCTACAGCTGGATGCCCTTCCTAACGCCAACCACTCCGAGAGTGTAGTGGGTGCTTTTACGTGCCACTGGCACGAAGGCCAGTCAGGCGATGAAAAAAAATAAACCCATTTCCTATTCATAAATAATACATATCAAAGCAGAGGAGAAGCAGAAAGCATGAGAATTAGAGGTGTGAGGTGTTCTGGTTTGCAAGACAGTGTGAAGGAAAGAATCCAAGTATTGCTGGTTAGAAGTCAGTGTGTGTGTGTGTACATTAAGTGATTCTGAAAAGAAAGAGGCATGAAAGTGCTACTATGAAAGGTTTATTAAATGTTGAGGATGCATTGCAAAAAGAGAGCCTTCCCAACACAGACCAACCATTCTTATAGACACTACAATAGATGATGTAATTAAGGACATGAAAACAAGAAAGGAGCAGAGGGAAGCACTGAGATGCTTAAAATATAAGGCAGGGTGACTGGTGTAGCAGCATTTACAGTCAACTGTCACAAAAGGTAAAAGAGGTGCCTTAGAGAGAAGTAATTATAGAGGTGTGAAATTATGGGACCAGTTTATGAAAGAGCTGTAACTCAACTAATTAAGAAGAGGGACCAAGATGAAATGCAGTTTGGTTTTGTGCCAGAGAAAAGTACTACTGATACTTTCTAGTAAGACATTACAGAAGTGTTTAATTACAAAATGAGCTGCTGTACTTAGCATTTGTCAATCTGAAGAAAGTCTCTGACAGAATCTCTAGCTCTTGTAATCTAGTGGTCACTGAAGAAGCTAGGAAGTGAGGAATGTCTAATGTGAGCCATGTACAGGGGTACTGTCAATTAGGTGAGAATTAACAATAAGCAGGTAGGAATCCATCAGGGTTTGGTTGTAGGTCTCCACCTATTCAGTCCTCCAGGCTATTAGAATTTAAGATGAGAGCATGTTTATGTCGATGAACTTATAGCTGAATCTGTAGGACCTGAAAAAATATATCAGTTGTTGAAACAAAACCTTGAATCAAACTGCTTCAAGGTAAACAAAGACCAAAATTCTAGTCAACAGGAAAAGAGATAAGAGTACTGCTCCCCTTATTTGATATACAGAAAAGGGGTCGGTAGAAATATACTGGGCAGTGTAGTATAAACTATGGACACATAAAATGCAGTGGTATCAGAAGTCGGTCAACAGATATGCAGAGAAGCAATAGATACTAAGAGCAAAGCAGGGGGAACATATCTTTTTTTAATTCCAGGAAATTGCCAAACAGTTATAGTTTCTGTTACTTTGACAAGCAAATTAGCAGTTGAGGGGGATGTTATGAAAGTATATTTGTTAGAATAAGAAGAGAATAGAGAAAGTTCACCTAACTATTACCTCTGTTGGCTACAGAAGGTTTCTTTCTCAAAGGCAGAAGCAGATTGCATGATGCTTGTGTATGAACAGCACATAGAAGTTATGTGTGGGCCTTGAATGTTGTAGACTTAAAAAACTAGAAATAAATGAAGCAAATATGCTGTGATAAACGTGCAATGTGTACAGAGATAGTCGTATAGATGCATATATTAATAAGGGCTCTTTCAACTTCAACATAGCTTCATAAAATGATGACAGTGGGCTGATCTTAAGAGTACCTCAAGTAACACTGGACTAGCACTAGCACCTGGGGGAGACATACACACCCTCCCCTTCACATAACTTTGCTGGCATTTTATAGCTACAATTCAACCAAACTTTTCAGTGAGCAATAGTGATGTCAGAGTAGGCATATTGTTAGCTGAGAGATGGATAGACAAAGGAGTCACAATGCCTGATATGATAATTAAGACTAGTTATAGGCAACTCAGGATATGCCCTACAGGTGGGATTGACTTGATGAGACCCTGACTACTTCAATGACAACTGTCAACGGTCTCATCCTCATAGCTGGTGACTTCAGTAGATGTTGTTGGTCAACATGTTGATAGCTTTCATGGCGTACACAGAAACTCTAGTTATGGTTCAAGAAATGAAGAGGAGTGTGTGGGTTCCTGGAGTTCTGTGGAGCAACTGATCTAACAGTTTGTAACATGCACTTTAGGAAACCAGCTAAAATCTAATCATCTACCAATCTGATCACCAGCACACAAGTCAGATAGATTACATTCTCACCAGGAAACAGAAGGGTTATTGTGAATACCAAAACCTTTCCTGGGGAAGGATGCACAACACGCATAAGTCAATGGCTAGTGACTTCAGACGAAAAAAAAAATGGAAAATAATATATACAAAAGAAGATATGGAAACTAAAAGATCTTGCAATCAAGAAGAGATTCAGAGAAATTCTAATTGACACATGACTGTAGGGAGGCAGATTTAGATATCTGTTGCAGAGATGACTAGGAATTTCAATGCAATAACCAGATTAAGACTACAGAACAGAGCCAAGCCATAAGTAACATAGAATAATACAGTTGATAGGCCAGATAAGTCTAAGAGACAGGCTTGGAAAGCCTGTTGGCCAAGGAAGCTAATGACTTAATGAGTATCAAAATGATAGGTGTTCTCAGCTAAAAGTGAGTTAGCAAGAAAGAGATTTGCATGTATCCTGCAACAGAAGGGTCAGAGGTATGAAGTGTTCAGAAATATAAGATAATGTACGAGAAAGAACTGAGATGTTATTGGTGAGAAGTGTATTCGGAATGATGATGACATACTGCTGGTGTGGAACAAAAGAAACTGGCATGGAAATGCTATTAGGAAAGTCTGATGAAGTGTGAAGAATCCTTGGGATAAACAGGGATTACCCTAAGCTGATCCAAAACAGTGACCTGCAATTCATGTTGACATCAGTATGTTAAATAAAATAATAAAAGACATGAAAAGCAGGGGCTGATTAGGGAGAGTTGCAGACGTGCTTAAGAAAACTTCTCACACAACAAACCAAACTACATCTCTTCCTCACATTTCCACTTCATGCACTATGCTTATCAATCCTGTCCTCTTGGCCCCATCTCACTGTATCATTGCTATCCGCTAGACCCCCCACCCTCGACCTGTGTGTTCCACTCACACGTAATAAGAAAACTTTTCATACACCCTAACCCTAACAAACCACTCTACATCTCTTCTCTTCCTCACATTTCCTCCTTCATGCACTTTACCTACCTCTCACTCCCCACAGCCCTGCTTTGCAATCTGGTAGCCCCACCCAGCTTTTCCTGGATATACTACTCATTTCCCCTACCCACTCCCTAATCATGCTTCTTTGACAATATCCTGCCATTTATATTATAACATTCAAACCTCAAGAGTCTACCCTGACACTTGCCATCATTTCTCTCTCTCTCTCTCTCTCTCTCTCTGACTTTACTTGATAATCCCATTTATGTTCTGATCCCTGTCCCTTGTGTGTCCAGCACTTTGCCACCATCACTATCCTGCTGTCTCCCACTCTCTCCTTTTCCTGCACTTCCTTCTGACTGGGCAACCATGTAGCTCCTTTGTGGTAGCACACCTGTTTCTGTCCTCATTCCTGATCCCCCCGACCCCCCACCAGCTGGGTAACCTTGTACCTCCTCTACAACAAGACACCTGTTTTTGTCTTACTACCTTTCATCGTCAGACACAAGATCACCTCCCCACTCAAAAGATTTTTGCCTTGCAAGTTACCAGGTGACCCTGTGAGTGCAGGTGCCACTTAAAAAGCATCGAGTCCACACAATAAAGTGGTTAGTATTTGGAAGGGCATCCAGCAGTAAAAACCTTGCCAAAACTGACCTTGCTTGTGTTTATGTACTAAGCACTAAGTTCACTCTGTTGGGTGGTTGGTGTTAGGAAGGGCATCCAGCTGTAAAACCCCTACCAAAACAGAAGTCTGGTGCAGGCTCCTGCCAAATCGTCCCACCCATGCCAGCATCAAAGGTGGATGTTAAACGATGATGATGATGATATATATATATATATATATACAGAGAGAGAGAGAGGTGTGTTGGATTGTTGGTAAGGCTGTTATTGTATGTGCAGAATAGTTTTATAAGCCATCCATTTGATATATATGGTCGTTGCCAGTGCCATCTGACTAGCTCCTGTGCCGGTGGCACATAAAAAGCACCATTCAAGCATGGTTGATGCCAGTACCGCATGACTAGCTGCCATACCAGTGGCATGTAAAAAGCACCATTCGAGTGTGGTCGATGCCAGTACCACCTGACTGGCCCCAGTGCCAGTGGCATGTAAAAAGCACCCACTACACCCTCTGAATGGTTGGCGTTATGAAGGGCATCCAGCTGTAGAAACCTTGCCAGATCAGATTGGAGCCTGGAGCAGCCTTCTGGTTTGTCAGTCCTCAGTCAAACCGTCCAACCCATGCCAACATGGAAAGCGGACATTAGACGATGATGATGATAAAGAGTTGGTTGAATCAAGTCCAACATTAACCTCAGACAAGATATTTTAGAAAACTGAAAGATCAAAAAAAAAGTAAAGCTTTGAGTTTCCTCTTCTCTTTTACTTGTTTCAGTCATCTGACTGCAGCCATGCTGGAGCACCACCTTTAGTCGAGAAAATCGACCCCAGGACTTATTCTTTGGATGTCTAGTACTTATTCTATCGATCTCTTTTGCCAAACCACTAAGTTACGGGGACCTAAACACACCACCATCGGTTGTCAAGCGATGTTGGGGGGACAAACACAGACACACGAACACATACATATATATGTATATATACATATATATGACAGGCTTCTTTCAGTTTCCGTCTACCAAATCCACTCACAAGGCTTTGGTCGGCCCGAGGCTATAGTAGAAGACACTTGCCCAAGGTGCCACACAGTGGGAATGAACCCGGAACCATGTGGTTCGTAAGCAAGCTACTTACCACACAGCCACTCCTATGCCTATTCTTGTGAATATTCTCTGTAAAGGTCTTATGAAAATAAAATAATTTCAATGAATGCCCTTTCACATAATATGAAGCAAAGCTGTTATACTAACTAACTAAAGATATCTACATACATTTGTTTTTGACTATGGCTTATGCTAATGGAAGTTAATATTGAAAAACTTAATATTGAAAAACTTAAGATGAAGTCCTGAAAATAAAAATACACAACAGCAAAGATTTAGTGGCATAACTGTTTAACTCTTAAAACCAACCCGTTTCAGACCAACTTTAATTTTATCATACTATACTGCCTGTTTGGAATTTTTATTAAATTAAACCTTCCCCTCATTTTATCTAAGAACTTTTTTCTTAAGTCACACTATCAAAACATCATCATCATCATCATTTAACATCCCCCTTTCCATGGTGGCATGGGTTGGACAGCTCAATAAGAACAAATGCGCTAGAGAGCTCTAACTAGGTTTTATCTCTGTTTTGGCATAGTTTCTACAGTTGGATGCCTTTCCTAATCACTTTACAGAGTATACTGGGTACTTTTTATGTGGGATGAGCAATGGTAAGACAGCTATGTACCCACAAGATAAGACTCTCTCAAATGAGCGGGGTATACACTGAAGAAAAAAAAACTATAGGAGTGGCTGTGTGGTAAGTAGCTAGCTTACCAACCACATGGTCCCGGGTTCAGTCCTACTGCGTGGCATCTTGGGCAAGTGTCTTCTACTATAGCCTCGGGCCGACCAAAGCTTTGTGAGTGGATTTGGTAGACGGAAACTGAAAGAAGCCCGTCGTATATATGTATATATATATATATATATATATATATATATATGTATGTGTGTGTATATGTTTGTGTGTCTGTGTTTGTCCCCCTAGCATCGCTTGACAACCGATGCTGGTGTGTTTATGTCCCCGTAACTTAGCGGTTCGGCAAAAGAGACCGATAGAATAAGTACTAGGCTTCTAAAGAATAAGTCCTGGGGTCGATTTGCTCGACTAAAGGCGGTGCTCCAGCATGGCCACAGTCAAAAGACTGAAACAAATAAAAGAATAGACGGAAAGGAGCAGGTGTCTTGCTGAAGAGGTGAATGCATGGCTTGCACTCTTTTCTATTTCCATTCCATGCTGTACAACAGGTCGGGACAGTTCCAGTAGTTTATTAGCTTTTCTGTTGAATATTGTCGCTAGGTCCTCTAAATTTTGCCAGTGATCCCTTATAAAGATTTCTCATGGTATAAACCATATCTGAGAGAAACAGATAGCATTGGCTCATTATGTGTCTGGGATCTTTTTTTCCTTCTTTTGAATCCTTCAATATGTAAGCCAATGTTGCCACTGGTAGGATTTAGACTGTGAGTGAAAAGAGCTGGAAAATATTCAGCTAGGCAATAATAATTCCTTACAAAGTTTTGATTATTTTCAAAATCCATTGTAACATACTATATTTTATTAATAAGGATCGTGAAATGGTCAAAATGACTGAGCGCCACTTTACTGATAGCAGTCATCAATCACTAAGAGACAATGGTTAATTAGAACTCTCCTACAAGATAGTTTAATATTAATTAACTACAATTGTTAATAAAACTGCATCTCAAACATCTAAGAAAATGAAATGTTTGACAGGTCAACTGATTTTGAAAAGAAAAAAGAAACTTAGGCCTAAATGAGAAAAGCTGCAGTAGGAATGGAAGAGATTGAGTCAAATAACTTGAGTAAAATATAACTTACATGCAAGGCAACCAAAAGAAAATGATCCAACACTAGCAAAAGGTGAAATGAATCAGATCCAACAGCTGCTGTTGCTGTTAGTAGATAAAAAATATGATCATAACAAAAAACAATGCTTTGTATAGTAACAATAATTTTTATACATAAGTAAACTACAATGAGCCACTGTTTTCGTAAAAGTAGTCAACAATTCACTTTGCTGCACATTGGTCAATGGTTAAGAGTATAAATTGGTAAACAATGAACATTTTCCACTCAACAGTAGACAGAAGCAGGTAGTTTTATTTGGCTTCATAACTTTTAAAACAAACTTTTTCTTCCAGTAAATATCAGCTAATAGGATTCCATAAGTAAATGGAAGCATTGGAATGTCATAACTAACATTTCTTTCCAAAAAGTTTTGACTTATATAATATCTGCTTAAAGAAAACCATCAAGAAGACAGGAACCAAAAGTTTGAGAAAATCTTCATAGAGCAGGATAATGAAAATAAAAGGTAATAAAAAACACAAAAAAAAAACACCCTAATTGCCAAACTTAGTTGATCCAGTATAAAGAAGCAAACAAGATATAAACTGGGATCCAAACACAGGCAGTTGTTGTTGTTGTTGTTGTTTGGTGAAAGCCTATGAAAAGTACAACAAGCTGTACCAGTTTACAATCACAAGTGAATGGGGGAAATCTAATTCACATTTTAATTGTTTATTTATCCTTTTTATTTTGTTTATTTTTTACAAGAATATACATCATTACAGGCCAGCTAATTCACTTTGTAAACATTCATTATTGAGGATTCTGGAAGTGTCTAAATATTTACAAATTAGCTAAAAACAATATTGTTGAGATATCCTCAAGTGTATACAGTGCAGAGAGCTGCATTGTATAGACATTAAAGTTAGTCTTGCAAAGAACTTGTGAAACAGACAATTTGACATTAAAAAAAAAAAAGACACTTCAAACAGTCAACACTATAAAAAAATGGAGTAAAATTTTAGAAGAGACAAAATTCTATGTCCTGCCTACAGTAGATTAAAAAATAAAGAATAAATAAAATAGAAAGACAAAAAAATTCAGAGAAACAAAGATACAAAAAGATAATCTGGAAAAATACATAAATTGATATAAGCATATGGATATCAGAAGTATACAAACATCATCATCATCATCATCATAGAAAATGTTAAACTCTTATAATGAAAAGAAAAGACAAATAAATAGAACACTAATTCTAAGAAACAACCTGATATAAAAAGAGTATATTACTTTATGTTTGGGTTCATAGAAATATGTTCGATGTCCTAGCAAAACTATTTCTTACAAGGGTTAGAGTCTACAATATAGATGGTTATTAGCTAAAATTTGAAATTTCTGTGCAAAATTTCTTTTTATCACCTCCAAAAAAGCAGAGAAATTGACAACATCTGAAAGAACCAGTTGGCATTAATCTGCTCTAACTAGGCATCTGTCTTACTACAGAGTTTGCCAACGAAAGCATTTAATATAACATGCCAGTTTGTTTCAATCACAAAAACCCAACTGGACAAGCTATTTTGAAATCTAATCCTTTAATGCGTCATTAAAAAACTTTTGTATTTATAAATTAAATGCTAACAATATTACTTAAATCTTTTCCCATTGCATTTTATGAAAAACTGCATAAAATGTCAAGAAAAAAACTTAAACACCATATCTTTTTTACAGAGAAAATAAACAGGGTAATTATGCATTCTTTATCGAGAAGTTACATTTTCATATTAATGCATAATTTAAAATAAACTCCATTTAGCTGTTACAAAAAAAAAAAAAAAAAAATTACAACGAAATAAACGAAGCATGCAAAATATCTAGGAATAAAGTTTGATCTCATTATAGAAGAGTGACTTTATTCAAAATATTCTTACCTCTTGAAATTTCACTTTTAAAATATGAGTAAAACTGAAATGATTTTCTCTGACTATCAACCATTAGATGATGTGTTTTTTTAAAATCATGTGTGTGAGTGATGAGTGATGTTAAGATGCTCTGGTTGATTTATAAAGACATTATTGCATTTTCTTAATTAGTTATTTAATAATAATAATATCATCATCATCAGAATTATTATTATTATTATTATTATGCAAGACTGAAAGTGGTTTTAAAAAATGTTATGTAGTAAGAAAGAACTACATAACATTTCCAGTAAGGAATTATAACATCAATATGGTGACTAGAATCTAAAAACCAAGAAAAACTGAACTGAAGTATTTGAAGTTTAAGGTGATCTTCGATTAAAAAGCATCCTTCAAATCTGCTAAATAACTAAATTTACAATTATTAAATATAAAATAAATCTAAAAGGATTTGTTTGTTTCATTTTATCTTTAAGCCACAGGAAAAGTCTAATGATTTAAAAACTTGGAATGATCAAAGAGGTTGAATTGCTAAGAAGATATCTGATTGAAAAGAAAGTTTTCCTAAACTCTTATTATAATAAAGGTTGTTTAAATTATGAAATTTAATTATCATAAATTGACAGTTTTCAGGAAATATTTTTTCTAATTAATTTATGTTATGCAAGAGAGAAAAACAAATAAAATGAAAATAGTATTTTGATGAAGTTTTAAACAGTAATAAAGTAACATTTTGAAATAAAAAATAAATTAGTAACTACAGCATTAATTATGATTGATAAAACTAAGCAAGTTAAAGCAGTGATTAACTATTTGCAATAATAATAATAATGATAATAATAATTCATATAACACATTTCATTTGGTGAGACAAGAGACAAGGAGGGTATGGGAGAACAACTCACAAATAGCAAAAGCTCTTGCAGCAAGTTTTTAGTCTTTCATCGTCAGTTTTAAAATGAAAAGTTCATCACCTTAAAATGGGAAAGAAAAACATGCAGAGAAAATGGAAATGATTTATTTATGACATTAAACAAATGACAATTTCGAAATAGTTTGTCAGTTAAAAACAATAATTAACTGTGCTTCTGAAAACATTAGTTATTTAATGGCAGATTTACAACTAGATAACAGAGACTGAAGAAGCAACAAAAGGGATTTAATAAACTTTGTAACCTATTTATTGCATCTCCACTATCCCTCATACAAAAACAAATAAAATAAAATAATTATGAAAAAAAAAAAAGCTGTAGTATAAAGTACACTAAAGGGCTATGTTTGTAACAGTGCAATAATAATTGGCAGGAAGTTTTTTTTTGTTTTTGTTTCTTTTTTGTTTTGTTTTTTTTTTTTTTGCAAATAATAAAATGTGAAGAAATATATTAGAAACACAAGACAGTGAGGAAAAATAAATGTGACCAAAAAATAATTCTGTTAAGATATTTAATGTCAATAAGGTGATAATCATTAGGAACAGAAGCTGGGAGAAGAGTGTGGGGCACAGAAAAACATATATTAATGAAGCTGATGCCGAAAACTGACATTAAAAGTTTCCTTTCAGATACAAACATCTACTTGGAAAATGTTACTGATTTTGCCCCTCTAATATTTATTAAGAAAATAAATTATTTTTATTCAATTTGTGTAGAAGGAAGAAAGAATATCATAATATTACGGCAATCAAGGGATGCATTACATTTATGAATTAATTATATAACTAGAAATACAATATTAAAAATATTTTTAAATATATAGATATCAATATGGAATATTAAAAATATTTTTTTGCATTATTTCCATTATTTTAGCCAAAAAAAAAATTCATTGAATGATAAAAGCTGAATGTATTATATATTATGTCACATTATTTAAAAATTCATAATTTGTCCATTGGTGCTGAAAAGTAATTACTCCATCACTAAGTACTTTGATAAATAAGATGAAAAGAAAAGATATGGGCTTAGAGATCCATTGACATAATTACGTAATAAAAAAAAAATGGAACTAACTTATTAGAGAGTAAATTAATATTGAAATAAATTTTTCAGAAAAAAAATGTTAATCAAAATAAAAAATTTACAATGATATTAACTGAAATTATTCAGTAAATAAGTGTGTATGAAAACAATGGAAATTACAGTACTTTAATTTAAAAAAAAACAAATAATAATAATGGTTTCTAATTTAGGAAGAAGGCCAGTAATTTTGAGGGAACGGGGATTAGTCAATACTGTTGACCCCAGCACTTAGCTGGTCCTTTATTTTATCAACCCTGGAAGGATGAAAGGCAAAGTCAGCCATGGCAAGATTCAAACTCAGAATGAAAAGAGCCACAATAAACTACAGCAAACATTTTCCCCCCCTGGTGCTCTAACAACAACTCTACTAGTTCACTGCCTTCTTAATAATGGTTTCTAATTTAGATTAAGGCCAGCAATTCTGAGGAGAAAGGGCTAGTGGGTATCTTTGACTTCTTTATCAACCATGGAAAGATGAAAGGCAAAGTTGACCTTGGCAGGATTTGAAACCAAAATGTAAAGAGCTCTAACTAAATACCACAACGTATTTTGTTTGATGCTCTACCAATTCTGCCAATCTATATAATAAGTGTGTCTGATTTAGGTGCAAGGCCAACAACTTTAGGGAAAGAGGATTAGTCGATTAAATCAATCCTAGTACTTGACTGATGGTGGTGGTAGTAGTAGTAGTAGTAAAAGTTGAAGTTAGAAATTAATTTTAAAATGCTTACAAATCTTATTTTAAAGAATAAAATGAAAGAAAATACCTAAGAAATAGCATTTATTCCTAATTTAATAGCTAAGCAGTGATGACAACTGATGATGATGGTGATGATGAATAGATAGATAGACAGACAGATTAAATAGAAACATTTTCCAGTAGTGTCTCACAGCCTAACGGTGACTGTCAGAAAGCCCCAAACCTCCATTTTGAATAGAAGTTGTATTAAATGACAATTTGAGGGCTTTGCTTTTCTCAAGAGAAAATATGTCGACAAATACTAACATCAGTTCCAATGCAGCTCATGACAAAACACTGAGGTACTGTGAGTAATGAAAGAAGGTCACAAACGGTGAGAAAGAAAGTTGCCAAATAAATTATTGAATTCAATTTTTCTTTACACTATGATAAATACATAAATAGGGGTGGGATTATTTTTTGTATTTTGTATTTTTTTTATACTTCTTTTTTTCTTCTTTTTTCTTTTTTCATTTTTTTTTTTTTTCATTTTTGTTTTTTGCAAATTAGTTTATTACAGTATCCATATACCCAGTAAATTTGGATAAAAGGAGCAGAGGTTAGCAAGAAGAGACAGAGGGGAAGGGGTCAATATGTGCTACACTTGGTTTTAGTCATCTTATGCTCCCTGTGAAATACAGTAAGAATGAACTGAGCTACTGATGAAATAGCTTGTTTTCTTCAACCTTTCATGATATGATAATACATTTAAACACAAACCACAATAACAGAGTCCCCTCAGTGTATTATTCCAGTCGCTTCAAACATAGCAGATATTAGCAAAATAGGTTGTATTTAATTGATTTGCTTTGAAGGGCCCAAACCACCTGGAATATATATATACATATATGCACAATCATGAATGTGTATGTATTACATGTCTGTATGCATTTAAATACTCACACACATATACACACACAGTTCACACACGCAGTTCACACACACACAGTTCACACACACACACATATATGTGTATGTGTGTATACATAGAAAGTGTCTATGTGCAGTATGTAAAGATATGAAAAAATGTGAAGATATTTACAATGATGAAAAATGATGTGGTGAAGCATTTCTTAATTGTTAAGTTTGTCTTTTTATTCTTTTCTGATTAAACACTTTTCTCCATTTTGTTTCCTTTAAATATATTCATTGTGTTACTTATATATTTCCTCTGCTCAGTTTGGGTTTGTAGTTTTTACTTTTATCAATTAAAGATCTCAAATATTGATAGTAAGACTAGAAGTTAAGGATAGTCGTCTTCTTTGTTCTTTAGAACTAAAGAAAAGTTATGTGTGAATATCAATAAATTTATCATGGCTGTCTCCTGTAGTCTTACACATTAACTAAGATTGAGAAAGAAATAGTGGGGAGATGAAAAGTTACAACAGATAAAACTGCATGATATAGGCACCTGGAGGTGGATGATGGTGTTGACCAATCGGACACAGCACTGAAATACAAATATCACATTCACTGCTATGTATTTTCCCCAGATGAGTTCAATTGTGTTATAGAGCCAGGTTTTGCTCCTTGCTTCTTTTCAGTCCGTGTTCTTTGGGCTCCCCCATGGGAAGTCCCCATGGAATGTGGTAATGAAGTAAATGTCAAATCTTGTTTATATTCCCCTGAATCTAAGTGTGAATTTAACTGAAATTTAGCAGAGCTGCCAGGCGGTGGTCCAGAATCCATGTTCTGAACAAATGGTATTCTTCCTGATGAAGGCAAGCCATTGTAATAGTGAATAGGGATTCCAGCAGTCACTCCACCAGAGGACCAGATTCCAGGCCGAATAGAGCCACTTTGCATTGACAATAATGTTGGAAGAATGGCAGTTTGAGAAGATGGCATCTGAATACTAGTGGTAGTCAACTGAGTTGAGGTTTGGGAGTTGATGTTTACATGAACTGGCAAACCAGTTTGAGCTGATGTGACTGCTGCAGCATGAGCAGAAATGGTTCGCGTTCCTTCTTGGCAATTAGCTTGTTGTGATGTTGCAGCTGCTAATGAAGATTCAGATGAAGACAAAGGTTTTGGCTCAACAGAAACCTGCTGAGGTGCCATGCCTCCAAGTGAAGTATTTCCTTCTATGGCTGTTTCTTTAGAAGTGGTAGTCAAAACAGTTCGATTGTTTGAAGCAGACCTGTATATTGAAGAGGAAAGGTGTGAAACATTTGTTGAAAGTTGAGAAGATGTTAAGGCCAAATCTGAAGCTATAGATTGAGTAGATGCTAATGGTACATGCTTACTATTAATAAAGAGGTTGTTACAATTTGATAATGGTTGATCTGAAAGTGATGATGGCACTGAGGCCATGTTGAAATTAATCCAACCATATGGCAAAACTGAAGTTCCTCCATTTGATGTAGCAGTTGTAATGGAACCAACTGGCTGGTTGATCACTTGACCAGACATAGGCAGAGAATTAGCTGTTAAATCAGAACTATCAAGAACATTCAAATTATCTTTCATAAGCTCTGAAGCTAGACCATTCCCAGTAGTCAAAGTAGTGGCAGTGACAGGAACTGTATTAGGCTGGACAGAATTCAAAAGTGAATCTGCAATATGTTTGGTCCATTCTTCATCATTAACATCCATCAACTGGGAAGATTGATCACCAACTCTGGACAATTTATCAAGCTTTTCTTTAGCATCCCGAATATCTTTATAAGCTGCTGCTAATGCACGTTCAAGATCTTCAGATTCTTCCTTTGTAGGATCATATTCTCCATTTCGGCCTGTTGTAAAGAAAGCAGAAAAAGAGAGAAAATTCAAGTTTTTTTCTTTTCATGATTTACTTTGAAGGAAATATAAAACTTTTATTGAATATCAGCTTCAAAAATCATGATGACAGAACAATGGAATTATTGCTAATATTTACCTGAAAATATGTCAAATGTATCATTGTTGAAAACCTCTTGTAAATCTTGTTCTAGGAGCTTGGATGCTTGATCAAGTGGCAATTCAAAGGATTTATCTATGGAGTCTACAAAAAGAAAGAATAACGTTTATTCATTAAAAATTTCCAAAGTAACTTTACTTTAAACATGCTGAGACCCCCCCCCCCTTCGGTCATGACTGATTGCACCTAGGAAGTTCCCCTCCCAGGCACAAGTCCGGGCAAGGTTGTTTATGGAAGACCAGCAGTCACCCATGCATACCAGCCTCCCCTCTCCATGCCACCGATGTTATCCAAGGGAAAGGCAAAATGCGATACAGCTTGGCACCTGTGACGTCACAACTCATTTCTACAGCTGAGTGAACAGGAGCAACGTGAAATAAAGCGTCTTACTCAAAAACACAACATGTAGCCCAGTCTGGGATTCGAACTCACAACCTCACATCGTAAGCTCAACGCTCTAACCACTGAGCCATGCGCCTTCACACTTTAAACATAAACTTCAAATAAATATATTCAACCCATTTGTAAAAATAAGATTAAGATTGGTTTTTCAAGAATAATTGCAAAAGTGTTAAAAGCATATATTATATAGGGTTTACAGTGGTTATACTGGTGACTGTATGATGCAGCAATGTTGTTGTTGTTGGCACTCCGTCACTTACAACGTCGAGGGTTCCAGTTGATCCGATCAACGTGCAAGTGGCTGAGCACTCCACAGACACGTGTACCCTTAACGTAGTTCTCGGGGATATACAGCGTGACACAATGTGACATGGCTGACCCTTTGAATTACAGGCACAACAGAAACAGGAAGTAAGGGTGAGAGAAAGTTGTGGCGAAAGAGTACAGCAGGGTTCGCCACCATCCCCTGCCGGAGCCTCGTGGAGCTTTAGGTGTTTTCACTCAATAAACACTCACAATGCCCGGTCTGGGAATCGAAACCGCGATCCTATGACCGCAAGTCTGCTGTCCTAACCACTGGGCCATTGCGCCTCCACATGATGCAGCAATAATGTTAAATGTAAAGGAGATAAGGAGTGGAATGGGTGAACATAGAAAATGAAGTTAATTAGAGGAATAATTAGAACAAAATTAATACAAATAAAGTCAAGCTGGAAAGAATAAATACAGTCATGTCAAAAGTAATTAGACTATAAGGGAGAACTCACTGAAAAAATATTTTCTCTGTTTAAACTCCAAAATAAAGGAGTTCAAAAAACTAAATATTATAAAAACACAAAATTTCTTTGTACAAATATAGACGATACAAAAACAACCCCAAAAAGCTAGGAAATAGCTTTTTTTCTTTCTAAATTTAATTAAACTGAAATATAGAGAAGGATTGATCACCTGGAGAAAATCCACCATCTAGAACAGATCCAAGGTCCTGGAAATTTTTACTTAATTTAGCAAAGTCAATATGATTAAGCTCTGCACTGGAACCAACAGCTGAACTACTTGTGACAGGAGGAAGATCCATAGGGAGGTGTAGAGAAATAGATGTCCCTGAAAAATATTTAATTACTCATATACAGTGGCTATTACATCATCAAAATATCATTTTAACTCAAACAATAAAACATACTTTTTGAATGCCATTCTCACAAAAAAAAAAAAAAAATGCCCTTCCTAATGCCAACCCTCATACATTTCCAAATAAGGAAATGGGTGAGACATGTCTCAGAAGATTAGAAACAAAGAACATTGCTTATGTGATGTTGACATTCACAACTACCATGTAATGTCAAAACAAGGAGACAGTGACACATACACACACAGATGAGTGTGTGTATATGCATGCGTATACACAACATACAGATCATCATTGTTATTATGTCCATATCCTTTGTTTCATTTAACATTTGTATTTCTATGCAAGCAAGACTTTGATAGATTTTGATGGTTGGATGCTCTTCTTGTGAGTCCTTAACTGTTTTCCAAGTAATGGTGGTGGTGGTGTGAGAACAAAAGTAGATAGACAGAAACAATAGATTTGTAAGAGGAAATAGGGTTCTATAGAACACTTTAAAGAATGTAGAGAGACATACTTTTATACAAATATACATACATTACATCATAAACACAGACTTTCCCCACATATATTATACCCACGCAACATAGATATCCATGTATGTATGACAGAGAGGGAGAGATAACTAGAAAATAACACAGAGTACAAAGAAAATGTTGGTTAAATAACATTAAAAATCCTTTCTACTGAAATTTTAGGGGAGCAGATAAGTCAATTACATTAATCTCAGTATTCAACTGGTACTTATGAAAGACAAAATTGACTTCAGTAAAATTTGAACCCAGAACCAAGTCAGAAGAAATGAACCAAAGCATTTTGTTTGGCATGGTAACAATTCTGTCAGCTTACTGCCTTTAAATAACATTAATAACACAATGTGGTAAAACAACAGAGAGCATACAAGTGATGTGCATCTTACTTTCTATTTATGGTTTGCCTTGTACTCTGTGAAAAAAAGTGAAAAAAATACACATTGGAAATTATAAGAGATAATAAAAAGCAATAATTTATGACTATTTCTTACGTTTTGGGGGAGGTAAGTTTGGTAATAAATTACCAGTCTTTTCTGGTGCACTTAGAAGAGAATCCTGAAGTATACTAGATGTGTCAAGTACAGCGGTAGTAATTGGTGGAATTGAAGACTGGCTTGTAGTAACTACAGTTTTAGCTGCAGCAGTAGCATTATTGGCAGTTGCACTAGATGCAGAGGCAACAATATTTGGTGACTCATCCACTGAAACTGAACAAAACATTAATCCTAAAATGCAATTTCCATTTAATATAAAAATAACTCATGCATAACTTTATTTTTTTTAAATTTCAACTTGTAAACATTCTAATCTACTATCAAAAAGCTTTGTCTTCCTCTCTACAATACATGCTGCAGTTGACAGAGATAATTTTCTTAGCTAATTTGCTTTAAGTCCAATGACCCCTTATATTATTAAAACAGTGTGACCATCAAACAATATTTTTTACAGAAATCTAAAAATCTTTCTCATGTATTTGGAAATATTTTCTGAAACCAATTATTTTTTAATTAGTGTTAAATTTAACAATCACAATGATCTTTACTTTATACACATAATACATTCTATATTCCTTGACTTCTACTGGTTTTTGAAAGAGGTTCAACTACCTACAGCAAGAAAACAGCTCTTAATTCTATAAGACAACCTCTATGTTATTGGTGAAAATGAAACACACCATAATACTTGTGCATTTTTTAAAAATTACTGTTTAGAAAGAGGAATAGGCACAATACAGTTCCTTGTTCTTTGCTAATTATGAAGGGGTTCTCTAAGCAATATTTCTGTAGAAAAAGTTTCATCTGAAAATGGTGCTTTGAATCCAAAGGACAATGTATTTTGCTATTCAACTCTAAAGCCATGCATAGCAATTGACAAAATTCACACGTAAAGATTTAGGCAAAAGTTTTAAGTAGTAAACTGAACAATTCTCTCTTTTAAGAATACTAGAAACTCTAAGACTAAAAGATTGCAAATACTCACCTGGTTCAGTGTTCTCTAGCCTCTCAGCACGACGAACAGATTCTTGTGGACGGACATTGCAACGTTGATTTTTCTTCTTCTTCTTTTTACTCTTTGTCTTTGTGAGAGCAGCTGGTTTAGGTTTCTTCCTTGGTCTTTTGTGTTTAGATTCATTGCTTTGAACTTTTTGATAGTTGTCCTAAATGATAATTAAAAATCATTATTATTGAATAATTTTCAAGTATTATATCAAATTAGTAAAGATTGACTAAGACACCATTTCGAGCGTGGCCGTTTTCGTGCGGGTGACACGTAAAAGCACCCACTACACTCTCAGAGTGGTTGGCATTAGGAAGGGCATCCAGCTGTAGAAACTCTGCCAAATCAGATTGGAACCTGGTGTTGCCATCCGGTTTCACCAGTCCTCAGTCAAATCGTCCAACCCATGCTAGCATGGAAAGTAGACGTTAAACGATGATGATGATGATGATGATGATGATGATGATGACTAAATCAATGTGAACAAATATCAGACAATTGTAATGAGTTTAAAATGATATCAAAAAAAGCAATCTACATGACAGTGGCTATAGAACATAACCCTAAAAGAATTTTAAATCATTTGCTGGCTTTATTGCTAATGGCTCATATGTCTATTTGCTCTTTTATTCAATTGCTATCAGCTTAGTAGATGAGGAGGCTGATGATGACAGATGATGAAAACAAGTATCACAGAGTAGCCATATGAAAGTTATAGAGAAAGATATCTACCTAGGTGGACAAATGACTATAAAATTGGGTGGTGGGGAGGGATGAGTGTTACACTGGATTTTCCACTGTTGATTGTCATAGATGTTTGCATAAAAAATGAGATTTTATTTATTTGTTTGTTAATATTTTTATTAGCTTGTGATTGTGTGATGTGATCTTTAGAAGAGATGGGCATGTAATGTTTATGGGCAAATACAGAAAGATGAGAGAAGAAAACAATATGAGGTGAGATAAGGAGGTCAATGGATTTATCCATATTCTGGTGATTAGCACAATTATGTAGTGACTAACACTAGAGTGGGTAACAATTAAGAGTAAATGAAAATGTTTCTCTTCACACACTGCCAGAAATTCTTGCAGAAGAACAATAACAAGGCTTAACCTTGTTATTATTTACCAATTCAATTACACAAAATTACAATAAATTTATTTAAAATGTTTAATACAAACTGAGGAAGCATAGCAAAGATATGCTCCTGTTTCGATGAGAAAGCAATAGGTTTTTATTATACTTCAAAGATTGATGAGACCTCAAGAAAACGAATTAGAACAACTGGAACCATCTTCCCCTTCATGAGTGAGATAATCAAACCCCACAAAGCTTAAGTATTTAATGGGGATTTAGTGGGTTACTGAATGTGAACACACTAATTCCAATAAGCCTTGGCAACGTGTCACAGAGATGTTAAAAACTGTTTTAACAATAGCATTTAACAAAAACTGTTCAAGAGTTTCTAGTTTGAGGTCTAAGGACCAAAAGAGAACATTTCAAAATCCATTCTATTTAATAGAAGCAGAATTGAATGAATATAGCTATCTCCATATCATACTTAATGTAAATATATTGGTGTATTAACACTAAGTATGATGCACCAATGAGTTTTATAATTTAATTTGGTTTCTATTGCAAATACTGGATCTTTATTCAGCTAAGTGGCTATCCACAATACCAGTAAAAGTTTATTCATTATTTTCATATATATATATATATATATATATATATATATACATATACAATGGAGGTAGCAAATATTGTTTAAACATGTGACTGACCATGTTTATATGCCACTGACAAGGGCCAAATGCATCTAGTGCTCTCACTAGCCACTGCTGGAACGATTTTCGTCTTGCTCTGATATATATCGTATTTTTAAGCACAGCACATCCATAAGATACATAATCTCTGGACAAATGCTGCAGCAAGTTTGCCTTTCAACAATCATCATCATGTGTAATAATAATTAATTAAGAAACCATCAAATACTCACAGCTTTTGCAGCATGCTCTTGACAAAGAGGTAAATCATGTTTGATGTCAAAAACTGGAACACAGCATTGCGTATTGTCTGCAAATTTTGCTGTACAATAATCAAACAATTGCTGATCGACATTATACATGATATCTGTAGTACAATAAGGAAACAAAAGTGTTTAATATTCAGAAAGAACTTCATACATCAATGTATCTCTTGTAGCTTTATAGTCATTATTAGCTGCTTCAAAACTGGCACAGTCTGACATCACAATTTATTTAACCCCTTTGATACCAACTTGCCCAAGACTTCCACTGATTCTATAGTACAAATTTCATGATTTAAAGCAATTTAAATTAAAACCTGTTGAAATTTCATTTTAATCTAGGTTCACCCACATTGTACTTTGTGAGTATGTCCCCCAACACATCTCCACCATCATCTCTCTCTCCCTCTACCTTTCTCTGTAATTCTAGCTCTTTTCTCTTCTTTCTTTTCTTACTGGGTTAGCTAAGTATCTTCTCTTCTATAGTAAGACACCTCTCTCTATCCCTCTGTCATACTTTAACCTCACAACTGGCACAAAGCAAACTACCTCAATACTACTCATCCTCACAATTGAAGGGCCTTTGCCTTGCAAGTTACTTGGTTGACTCCTACCAGAGCTGGTGCCACATAAAAAGCACCCAGTACACTCTATGAAGTAGTTGGCATTAGGAAGGGCATCCAGCCATAGAAACTATGCCAAAACAGACAATGAAGCTTGGTCTAGCTGTCCATCTTACCAATTCCTGTCGAACTATCCAGCCCATGCCAGCATGGAAAATGGATGTTAAATGATAATGATATTCCAAACAGTAGCTTAATAAAGGTAAAGTTATTTTTTTAAATTTTTCTTTTATTCAAAATTCACTGAAATAAGGACATTGTTTTTTAAAAGAAATATAGTAAGAAAAGGCTAATCAAAGGATGCTAAAAGCATTAAGTGAGCTTATTTCTGTTTTACAGCTTCGGCTATTGTGGACTCAATGTTAATTCTATGTATACATAATGGACACAACATACTAAAAATGTAAAATTCCTGTAGAACCCAAACAAATCTCCTTTGTTAACAACTTGATATAATTATTGCCAGCTAACATCTGTTCAAAGAATGGTATATTAACTCTTTAGCATTCAGATTTTTCTACCAAATGTATTCTTATTTATTCGCATTGAATTAATCATGCATTATCTCATAGCTTTGAGATTTCAATAATGTGATTGTATATTTTCAGAATGACACTGTAGAGGAGGTGGGAGAAGCCAGATCTGGCCAGTTTGAGTATAAAGCAAAAAGAATATTTAGGCTAGATATGGCTGGTTTAAATGCTAAAGGATTAATGCACACCATTCAGCCTACTGTATAATAAAATGTAAAAACTTTTCATATATCGTGATTAACAGTAATATTTCCCAACAAACAATAAGCATGATTAACTTCATCTGTAAAAAGCCCACCCTTGCAGAATGGATTCAATATGATAAAAACAAAAACTTGGCTTCCTCATCTAAACACTTCTGTTTGCATCTCAACCATCCTTCTCTAGTCTCCACTCACTCTCCTTCAGTCGCCTATCACTGCAACGAGTTCCAAAATGCATGCTGGGGTTCATCAGAATGAGATGAATCACAATTAAGTATCACATAAAATTGAAAGAAATAAATTATACTGATAAATCAAAATGTCTTATAAAAAAAAAAAAGATTATTATTATTAAAAGGATACGTTTAATACAATGGTTTGTGCAAGGGAGAGCTTTCTTATTGCATTTACCATCATCTTCATTTCGATAGCAACAGAATCTCTTCCTTAAACCAGACATTTTGTGCCTGAAAGGAAAACTGAAATTAGTACAAAATCTACAGAAATATTCTGAAAAATAGTCATAGGGCTAGTTTCCTTGTTTCTGTGGTGTATATATTCCCCACTGTACAGGATGGAATGGACTTCAAAAATTTACATATCTAAATAATTTTTGTGCAAATTTTAAAAAAAAACTCCTACAAAAATTACCCATTACAAAGGGTGCTGCAAAGTTCCTGGCTTCAAGGGTAGAGCAGTTACCTTTACAGGGGAGGTAGGGCAACTAATATATATATATATATATATATATATATATGGCGAGACCAATCCTTATGACATGTCTGTTATCAAACACTCATTGAAACCATTTTTTTTTTCAGATGCTGAATAACTTTCCCCTCTCCATATCCCTTTCCAAGTTTTCAGAGTTGGCACTGCCAATGTAGGCACATTGAAAGGTAGGTCTTGAGATTGTTGGGATGCTTGAATGGAGAGCAGCATCAGCCAGGTTACTCACAGGCAAGACACAAAGGTATAAACACTTCAAGGTAACAGTGACGGGGGGGTAGGTGGTGTGGGCATATTCCTTGCAGATGAATGGGTGGGGGAGGCCACAGAGTATGTGATAGAGTACTTAAGCTCAGGTTACTTTTGCAGAATAGTACAGTGGCAATTATCTCTGCCTGTGCCCCACACGTGGATCTACCAAATGAACAAAAGGACCACTGTTACGATATCCTTCTACAGGCTACCTCAAAGATGAATAACAATGATCACATCTTCGTGGCTGGGGAGTTCAATGGGCACGTCGGGCAGCAGCCCAGTATCTTTCATGGTGTACATGGGGGCCATGGAATTGGTTCTCAGAACGAAGAGGGGAACAAAACTGCTGGAGTTTTGTGATGCAAATAACCTATCAATTTTTAACACCTACTTCAGGAAACCAACCAGCCACCTAATTACCTATGAATCGAGTGACCACACTAGCCAGATCAATTACATTCTCACCAGATAACAAGATACATGGTTGTTCATAAATGCAAAGATCTTCTCTGGTGAAGAATGTACCTCGCAACATAGACTAGTCATAAGTGACTTTAAACTTCAAGCCAGAAGGGTGCCACAAAGACCAATCTGGAACCTTAAGGATTCTCTGTATGATCAAAAATTTAGGGACATCCTAATTGAGAAATTTGATGAAGAGGAGGAGGAACTACAGATTTGTAACATAGAGGGTAGCTGGGAATTCCTTGGAGACAGCTTGCCATAGACAAAAATCTGTTGCTGGTGTAAAGTCTGATTCGACCTAGGGTGATGTGGTGGTGGAACAATGCTGTAGACAAGGCCATTAGAGTAAAGAAACAGGCCTGGAAGAGTGGAAGTAGCAGAAAGCTAGGAGGCAAGTATATTTAGCTAGAGAAGTAACAGAAAAGAAGAAGTTTGCTAATGTTCTGTGACATGAAGGCCAAAGACATAAAATGTTTTGGATTGAAAGACAGCATGTGAGAGAAAATCATGATGTGGTAGGAGAGAAATGTGTCCACATGGAAGATGGTTCACTTGCATTTAATGATTCCACAAAGAAAGAAGTTTAGAAACGCCGTTATGAAAGGCTGCTAAATGTGGAGAATGAGAGTCTGCCAAATGTTGACCCAATTGAGGGACAAGCTACCCGAATTGACAGTACCGTGGTAGATAAAGCAATTCAGGATATGAAGACAGGGAAAGCCCCTGGCTTATCAGGAATCACCACTGAGATGCTTAAAATATTTGGTGGGGTAGGTTATGGGCTAGCCATCTGTATAGTTAACCAGGTAGCAGCACCATAGTCAACTGTTACAAAGGTAAAGATGACACTTTAGACACAAATAAATACAGAAGTATCAAATTGTTGGATCAAATGATGAATGTCACGGAGAGGGTCATAGCCCAACTAATTGAAGAGAGAGTTAGTCTAGATGAGATGCAGTTTGGTTTCGTGCCAGGGAGAAACACTACTGAGGCTATATTTCTGTAAGGGCAGCTGCAGGAGAAATACATAGCCAAAGATAAACCTCTGTACTTGGCTTTTGTTGACTTGGAGAAAGCTTTGAACAGGGTTCCCTGCTCCCTTATCTGGTGGTCAATGCAGAAACTAAGGATACATGAGTGGTTGCTGAGAGCTGTACAAGCCACGTACAGAGATGTTGTCAGTAAGGTGAGGGTTGGCAATGAGTATAGCGAAGAATTCAGGGTATAAGTAGAGGTTTACCAAGTCCTCAAACCCCTTTTGTTCATCATAGTCCTCCAGGTAATAATAGAGGAATTTAAGACAGATTGCCCCTGGGAGCTCTTCTATGCTAATGACCTTATTCTTATTGCTGAATCACTACCAGAACTAAAGATGAAGTTTCGGGTGTGGAAGTAAGGTCTGCAATCAAAGGGCCTTAGAGTCAATCTAGCAAAAACTAAAGTCATAGTAAGTAGGAAGGCAGACGAATCACAAATCATTTCAGGTAGATGGCCCTGTTTAATGTGTAGGGAGAAAGATGTACATAGAAATTTCATAAGATGTATCCAGTGTAAGCTATGGACTCATAAGAGGTGCAGCAATATCAGAGGAAGGCTAACAGGATATATAGTTTTTGTGTGTGGAAGGTGCACAGGTACAATTAACACTAAAAATGTTCAGAAAACAGACTCTATCAAATGCCAGGGGAAAAATCTATAAGTAGTTGACAGCTTCCGTTACCTAAGTCAGTAGCAGGGGTGGATGCTCCGAGAGAGTAGCTGCTAGGATAAGAATAGGTTGGGCAAAGTTTAGAGAGATCCTACTTCTGTTGGTAATAAAGGGCTTCTCCTTCACAGTGAAAGTCAGATTGTATGATGCTTGTGTGTGAACAGTCATGCTACACAGCAGTGAAACATGGGCTGTAATTGCTGGGGACATGCGTAGGCTTGAAAGAAATGATGCTAGTATGTTTTGCTGGATGTGCAATGTCAGTGTACATGTACGACAGAGTGTAAGTGTCTTGAGAGAAAAGATGAGCATAAGAGGCATATTGTCTGTCAAATCATTTTTTGCCATAGATTTGTGAATTAGTTACATTTTAAAACAAAAATTACAAATGGCAAACAAAAAATTCTAATTTAATACAAATATAATTCCTGCATCTTGTTCTAATTTTATTTTTTCCCCGCAAATTCTTATCAAGCAAAAACAACTTACACATTACATTTCTTCTGCGGTTTGTTAAGCACAAAATGTAAAGACTTGAGAGCAGCAGGAGGCCTATCCCGTAAGGCATGAATCAAAGCAAGAGTTGCTTTATTCTTATTTAACTGAATATTTGCATTGAAGCAACCAGCAACTTGAGATTGAACAACATGACGCCGTAATCGTGCACGTCGGATGGCCAATTTTCTGCTCCGATAATGAGGGGACAGATTTCTAAAACAGAAATAAAATAAATAAATGAAAATTTATTGCTACTTTAATTAAAATTTATATATATATATATATATATATATACACACACACACACATTTCAGTAACAATAACTGCACATCTCAAACAATTTCATGAAGTTTATTAAATGTTTTCAAGTGAAATATTTCAGTAGTTAAAAGCTGCTTGGCATAAGAACTAGGTCATCATTCAATTAGTTTTTGATCTGTAACAGCAAAAAAAACATTCAATTTTTTACAAATGAATTATTCATGTTGACATCATCAGGTAGTCTTTCCATTGAAAAAAAATTTAAACGTCAGAGTTACTTACTCATCTTTAACATCTTCATCAGATGATAAAACTAACCAATCATTCTGCCAGGGTAAGTGTTCGTCCTCACTATTTTCTTCATCTTCAGAACTATTCAAGCCTATTTAAATGAAATAAACAATCAAATCATCTCCACGCTACATCATATACCTATATATATATATATATATATATATATATATATATATATATATATATATATATATATAATCATTTTTATGTCTAATTTCCCTGCTGGCAAGTTATCACAGTTCAAGTAATTTCTTACTGTGAGCTGCTGTTTCCATTGACTGGTGCTCTTGCATCCTATCTAACTTGGTTTCTATGATTGGATGCTCTCCTACTATCAACCACTTTATGAGTTGTACTGGGTGTATTTTTTGTGGAACCAGTATTAGAAAGAATAGCTAAATAGATTTCAGAACTCTACACATTTTCTGCTCATCTGCCAACCACTTCAGTGTGTACTGGGTGCATTTCATAGTATCAGCAACAGAAATTGTCTTACTCACCAATCACTTGTAACTAATGGGACAAGATAAGGAGTAGGTGATAGTTGGCAATAGAAGTACCTTGCAATGGCTGGTAATAGAGAAGGGCAAAGAAGGTAAAGGAGATGTACTAAAGAGAAGGAATTATAGAGGCATGAGGGAGATCCAGAGATCCAAGGCAGTCTCTTATACATAGGCCTTGAGGGTGGACCAATGCAATCTCTGAGGCATAGATCAAGTGAAGGGTGAGGAAGTTAGCTGGTGGAGAGAGGTGATAAATAAAGTAATGGAGGTGGCTGAAAGGAGGGGCAGCAAAATGTATGAGGTACACTAGTCAGAGTATAAAAAATCTCAAACTCTAAAACTCTACTTTTCTATCAGGATGTGTTTTGCTGTGGATGAAGTCTTCTTTGATATCTTGCTTTCATTAATGTGGAATTCTTGGTATTTCTTTAAGCAGCAGTTAGTTCCCACAAGCAGCCAGTCTTAAACTCCTCCGTGATGGCCAGTATGGGGCTGTGATGAATCAGTGGTGGCTGAGGACTCAGCCCTGTTACAACCCTATCTTTATGCTTTGTTGCTGAACTCAAGTTAACTCTCACTTTATTTATTACATCTTTGTACAGTAAGCTAGAAAAAAAAAATGCCATATGTATCTACAATTAACTATTGAAATGCCAACAAGGCAGAAAAAAAAGACATCCTCAGATATTGAAAAATATACTTTACTAGGGCAAAAGTTCATAAACAAGTTTCCAATCCCATTGTTAGAAAACAACAGAAGAATATATTGTGGTACTTGCTTATATTTGAGTTTGAAGATGGAGAAAGAGAGCTTTATTTGTAACTCTCAGAACTGAATGCCTGAGAACTGAATGGCATGAGTGTCTGGGAAAACTACATCACACAAACTAGATTGTCATTGAAGAAACACTAACAGTCAATCATTTTGGAAAATACTAGACAAATTCCAAAAAGCACCGTTCAAGTGTTGGGTCTCATATAGGCAGTGACAGGCAACCGAGACCTTTGACTATATACTGTGCCTGTGTAGACCTGTCAAGTCAAGTGAGATGGTAGTTGTGGTCAATGCCGGTGTCATGGCACTTGCACCCGAGCCGGTGGCACGTAAAAAGCACCCACTACACATTCTTGGAGTGGTTGGTGTTAAGGAGGGCATCCAACTGTAGAAACCTTGCCAAATCAGATTGGAGCCTGGTGCAGCTCAGCTTATCAATTTTCAGTGAAACCGTCCAACCCATGCCATAATGGAAAGCAGACGTTAAACAATGATGATGAAAATATACCTGACTGGCCTTGTAGGGTTTTCGAGTGAGATCGTTGCCAGTGCCCCTGGACTGGCTCTTGTGCGGGTGACACATAAAAGCACCCACTACACTCTCTGAGTGGTTGGCGTTAGGAAGGGCATCCAGCTGTAGAAACTCTGCCAAATCAGATTGGAGCCTGGTGTAGCCATCCGGTTGCACCAGTCCTCAGTCAAATCGTCCAACCCATGCTAGCATGGAAAGCGGACGTTAAACGACGATGATGATGATGATGATGCGCAGTAAAGAACCTCCCTAATTTTAAAATATTCCTTATTTTATATGCTTAGACTCAATCAACTACAATGTTACAACAAATTACTGAAGTAAAACAACATATTAAGAAATACAAAACACACTAAAACACTTACTATGAAAAGAATACTATTAAGAAAAGATAAGCATTGCAAAATTTGTTTTTTAAATACTTAAAATCATAACTTTTCTCTTAAAGATACTTAAAATATATTCTCCATGAAAAGCTCAGAGAAATAAAACAGAAAGATGACACTAAAAGTCTGATTTTGCATGCAAGCAATTGTGGAGTAGCAATCATCTGATGTTGACTTGGAAAAGACATCAGTGAACAATACCTTGAATAACCAAGTAACCCTTCTGAAGGGCAACATTGCTCCACATAGGGAATGGCCTGCAAAAGTTAGCCAAACCAAAACTTGTTACCATTTCCCAAGTTCACTAGATACAGCAAATAGACATCCTTAAATACAATGTAATGGCAACAAATAAACACAGAAAAGATATACACCTGCTTCAACAAGGTGTGCAAGAATACAATTGAGCATGCAGGAAAAGCATAACCATGTTCAGTATGCAGATTGCAATTGCCTAGAAAGGCATACTGTTCTGATTATTCATAAACTTTCAAGAGGAAAACAGTCTTCAATAACATGGTGTCTGTACTTTCTGTTGCTCTTACAAACCACAAACATCTTCCTAGAGTTGTAATTTCCTAAATAACCAAGTACCAGTGAGAGCCTGGATTTTTCATTTCTGGCAACAAATAGCAATACTACACATAGCACTTTAATGTATGGAACTTTCAAGAACTTCCATTGCATCTCTTAATGCTTGTGTACACTTACTGTTTGCACAGATTACTTTTACTTATTCCAGCATTATACAAATTTTTCCAGTGTTTCTATGCTTCATCTTCATGCATTTTTGTCAAAATATTTTTTTTTCATTCAAGATGGAAAAACAGGGTCCATACTTTACAATAAGCTGAATGGGGGGAAGAGGTATTTGGGGAGGAAGATGCAGAGGTAATGAAGTTCTATAAAATGAGAGGATAAAGCATTTTGTATAAAGTCTAAGAATTAAAACACATTGTGAATTTTGGTAGGAAGTGTGACAGATATGTGAAAGAAAGAGCTGTATAAAGAAGTTAAGAAAGGTAATTGGATGTAGAAATAACAGTGAAAGAGGAGATACCCTTTTGAATATGCAGTATCATCATCATCATCATTTAACATCCACTTTCCATGCTAGCATGGGTCGGATGGTTTGACTGAAAACTGCACTAGGTTCCGATCTGATTTGGCAAGGTTTCTATGGTTTCCTAACACCAACCACTCCAAGAGTGTAGTGGGTGTTATATACATACCACCAGCACAGGTGACACTGACCTGACACCAGCATTGGCCATGACTATGGCCTCACTTGCTTTCACAGGTATACACAAACACAGTATATTACCTAAGGTCTTGGTCACCTGTCACTGCCTCCAAGAGGCCCAACGCTCAAACGGTGCCTTTTACATGCCACTGGCACAGGTATCAGTCAGACAACATGGGCATTGGCCACGGTTACGATTTCACTTGGCTTGACAGATCTTCACAAGCATAGCATATCGCCTGACAATCAAAGGGTGCTTTTAATGGGCCAGTTATATGACACTGGCATCGGCCATGACTACAATCTCATTTGGCTTGACGGGCCATTCATATTGTATACTAAGGTGTATGATTTGTTCTTTTATTTTCTAGTGATCAGAGAATGTGCAGCATTAGAGAATGTAGAATAACCTATTGTATAGTGGAGGTGCATTACACAATTATTCAACTAACATTCCAGCTGAAGCAGTCTCAACTTTTGCTGTAGGATTTAAGAATGAAATACAATTGTTATTTCAAAAATAACAGCAAGAATGTTTAAGGAAACATTTTTGCTATCATCAGCTGTTTTATAGAATGTTCTTTCATAATCTGAAATGAAGGAGAGATTTTAAACTTATCCACCAGGTCAGTCCACATCCACAGAGAAATGATGAAAGGCATTTCATCTATCTCACCTTTTTCTCTAGACACAGTATATCAAGGTACTATACAAGGTGTTGTTCTTTTTCTAAAATGATAAGGAGAGTTTAAAGAGCGCTTAGCTGCTGTTTCTAAGAAGGCTAAGCTGGAGATAATGCTCTTAAATATTGAAACAATAAACAACTGAAGGCCTTGGCTTTCCCAAAATTGATACATTACAAAATATTGATATTTGTAGGAACTCTAATACATATAACTGATAAATCATTTTCTTTCATATTTAAGTACCAATTTCATATTTTAGTAAAAATAATATTTTACTCTTATGATCATTTAATGTCAGCTTTCCATGCTGGAAAGGGTCAGACGGTTTGACTGGAACTGGTAAGCCAGGGAGCTGCACCAGGTTCCAGTTTGATTTGGCATGGTTTCTACAGCTGGATGCCTTTCCTAACACCAATCACTCCCAGAGTGTAATGGGTGCTACTTTTACGCGCCACCTGTATGAGTGCCACTGACATGACACTGGCAATGGCTCTGACTACGATTTCACGGGTGCCATTTACATGACACTACAACAGCCATGACTGATTTCACTTGGCTTGATGAGTCTTCTCAAGCAAAGCATATTGCCAGAAGTCTTGATCACCTTCCATCACCTCCGTGAGGCCCAACATTCAAAAGTGCTGAATCACCACCTCATCCTTCACATCCAGGAGGCCCAACATTCGAAGCTCGTGCTTCACCAGCTTCTCCCTCACCTTCATGAGACCCAACATTAAAAGGTCGTACTTCACCACCTCATCCCATGTCTCCCTGGGTCTACCCCTTCCACAGCTTCTCTCTACAGCACTCCTCATGCATATGCATCACATGACCATACCAGTACATTTGTTTCTCTTGCGCACCACATCTGATGCCTCTTATGCCCAGTTTTTCTCTCAAAACACTTACACTCTATCGTACATGCACACTGACCTTGCACATCTAGTGAAGCATACTAGCTTCATTTCTATCAAGCCTTCGCATTTCGCTGCCATGGAACATGGCTGCTTGCACACAAGCATCATACTATCTGCCTTTCACTCTGAGGGACAGGCCCTTTGTTACCAACAGAAGTAGAAGCTCTCTGAACTTAGCCCATCTCATTCTTATTTTAGCAGCTATGCTCTCAGAGCATCCACCTCCACTGCTGACTTGGTCACCTGTACATCTGCCACACACAAAGACCTATTTTCCTTGTTAACCCTCCTCTGATATTGCTGCACCTCTTATGTGTCCATAGCTTGCACTGAGTACATCTTATAGAGTTTCTGCCTATACCTTTCCTACACATTGAGCAGAGTCATCTACCTGAAGTGATTTGTGATTTGTCGAGGACTATGATGAACAAGAGGGGGCTGAGGACTGATCCTTGGTGAACCCTTACTAGTACACTGAATTCATAGTTATACTTGTTGCTAGCCCTCACCTTACTGACAACATCTCTGTACATGGTTTGTATAGCTCTCACCAACCACTCATCTATTCCTAGCTTCCACATTGACTGCCAAGATAAAAGAACAGAAAAGCCTGTCAAAAGCTTTCTCCGTGTCAACAAATTATTTTTACCAGAAATTTAGCAACAGTGGTGCTTCTCCCTGGCACAAATCCAAATTCCATCTCATCTATACTGAACTCTCTTCTTAATTAGTTGAGCTATGACCTTCTCTTTAATTTTCATCACCTGATACCTCTGTAATTATTTCTGTCTAAGGTGTCACCTTTACCTTTGTAACAGTTGACTATGATGCTGCTACACCAATCATTGGGAATGACTCCTTTGTGTACAACCTGATTAACTTAGCAGATGTTTTCAGAAACTTTATTTTTTAAAACTAAAACTTTGAATACTTGCTAAAATATTAAAAAATCAAATACAGAAAAGTTTCTTAGCTTTTTATGTTTTGAAACAAGTAATAACATTGTCTCATAATATCAAAGAAAGAATTCGGATTTGGGTTGGTAACACTGTATAGCTGGGTTCAATCTAATTTCATAAGTCGTTTATTTAAATAGTGTTTACAACACCCATCTCTGTTCTAGAGAGAGAGAGATCATTATCATCATTTAACATTCATGATCCATGCTGGCATGGATTAGATTATCTCTATTTAAATAAGCAATACAAGAAATTGCCAGCAATTTATATTCTATTGTCATTTTCTTTTCAATCACTACCAGCATCTTTTTCCCCATTCCTCTCAATAAACTTTCAGACAGCTATTGTCATGTGCATGACCTATATACTATGACCAATGCAGAACAACTGCTTAGCCCTCCAGATTTTAGTAAGGTTAACTAAGGAATTCTCCTTTGCCATCAAACTGCCCACTAGTTTTGTACCTTCTAAGATATTTTGAAAAACAAGGGCTAGCAACAGGAAGGGCCATCTGGCTGTAAAACAATGCTTCAATATGTTGTCAAATACAAGGTAGCATAAAACAAACATACAATATATATATATATATATATATATATCGACGACTGGCCCCCATGCCAACGTCTCCTTCACTGGACACTAAACTCGGCTTGCGAAGACTTGTTGGGGCAAGCGAAAGCGAAATCAGGATGGCACCTGTACCAGTGGAGTGCTAAGAGCACCGTTCGAGCGTAATCATTACCAGCGTCACCTTCCTGGCACTTGAGCCAGTGCAGGTGGCATGTAAAATACACCATTTTGAGCGTGGTCGTTGCCAGTACTGCCTGTCTGGCCTTCGTGCCGGTGGCACGTAAAAGCACCAACTACACTCTTGGAGTGGTTGGCGTTAGGAAGGGTATCCAGCTGTAGAAGCTCTGCCAAATCAGATTGGAGCCTGGTGTAGCCATCTGGTTCACCAGTCCTCAGTCAAATTGTCCAACCCATGCTAGCATGGAAAGCAGACGTTAAACGATGATATATATATATATATATATATATATATATATATATAGATGTTTGTAGAATAGAATTGGGTGGAGGAATTTCAGAGAGCTATTACCTCTGTTGGCAATAAAAGGACTCTCTTTCAGAGTGAAAGGTAGACTTTATGGTGCTTGTATGTGAACAGCTATACTCCATGGTAGTGAGACATGGGCTCTGAATGCAGATGACATGTAGACTGAAGAGAAATGAAGATAGTATTCTCCGTTGATATGCAACATCAGTGCACAAATACGGCGAAGTGCAAATATATTGAAAGAAAAGTTGGGCATGTTACTATAATGGGCATTATGTCCATCTGTCTGTTCCCTTTTCAGGGTCAAACAGCTGGACCCATGATCACAATGCTTTTGGAGATTATGAAAGAGGTAATCAGGAAGATTTTAGCGAAAAAAAAAAAAAGTGAAAAAGTATGATTATTCAGTGGATATTGATTCTTTTTGTTAAAATTCCAGCAACAAGGATTAACTCTGGATTACGCCCCCACTCCCACCATATAGTTTGTGAATCTAGAGGGTTTAGATTTGCATTTCCCATTGTAGATGGGCAGATGTACTATCTTACTATAATGGGTGTTATGTCAGTCAGTCCGTCTCTTTGTCTGTTCCCTCTTCACAGCCAGACAGCTGGACCAATGGTTACGATAGTTTGGGGATTACAAAGATGGTTATCAGGAAGGTTTTTAGCATTAAAAACCCAGAAAATATGATTTAGTGAATATTGATTTTTGAATTGATAAACTACCTTTACAATTATATTAAAAATTCACTGACCATGAGTAACTCTGGATTTTCATTCTGTAGTTCATGGCCCCAATGTAGATATGAAGGGGGTTGCGAGGATGGTTAATAGCAAAAATAAAATGGGAAAAGTGTATGCGATTATTTAGTGGTTATTGAAGTGTGTCGGCCTCAAGCTGGATTCAATATGGCTAACCGAAGCAGCTGTTATTTACATCTCAGTTTTGTGAATCAAAATAACCCACGGTACTAAAACATCCAGACATTATTCACATAGAGCAGTGAGATAAGTCTTACTTTGATTCTTTGCAACCCTAAAGATTCTGCTCACACAGTCAAAGCAAACAAGTCACAAGGCCAGACTTTAGATTGTGTAGGTGTATTTTTACCCACTCCGATGTTTACACACAGCCAGTTACATGTCGCTATGAGTAGAGCAACAGACACCAGTAATTTGAAAATTAGTGTACACCACACAGAAAACATCGTCTACAAAGAAGTTTTCTAATCAAATTGATATTATTGAAAGAAATATGATTCATAATTTAAGTAAGGAAATTTGTGAACTTTGACTGTATAAGAGTATAAACAAGTGTAAAATAGTGTAAACATCTAAAATAAAAGTATATCTAAATAACATTCTTTTCTTAATACTTTTTATGTAGTGGTCATAACTACTCATGACACAGAGGCTGGGAGCCTATTGCAGTTGAGGAGTGAGTTGTCATTAGATGTCACTTAGTTGCAAACACGCCACATAGCTGCAACAGAATGCTGTATCACCAACAATAATGTGATTTCTCACCCAGTAATCTATCAAGTCCATTTACACATTTCTCAATACATACTGCTGTTATGACGTCCCTCCTTCATTTTGTGCCTCCATCGTAGGTGGGTAGATTTGCTAGTAAGAGGAATCAAATGTAGCATGCAAGAGAGAAGACTATGTTGGTTTGAACATGTGATGCGTATGAATGAGGACCACTGCATAAAGAAGTGTCGATCACTGAAAGTGGATGGTGCCTGCAGAAGAGGGAGACCCAGGAAAACGTGGGATGAAGTGGTAAGGACCAGTCTCAAGATTGGACCTCACAGAGAAAATGACAGTGGATCAAGATGTCAAGCAATATGAAGTTCTAGAGAAGACCCACCCATGTCAGCAAAACTAAGTTCTAGAAGTGTTGTGTGTCCCACCCACACTTCACAAGAAAACTTCTCACACACTCTACCACAACAAACCAAACTACGTCTCTACATTTCTTCTCTTCCTCACATTTCTGCTTCATGCACTATGCTTACCTCCCACTCCCCAATCCTGTCCACTTGGCTGTGTACCACTGAATCATTGCTCTCTGCTAGCCTCCAACCTGTGTTCCACCCACAAGCCCTGTCTCACTATATTATTGCTATTTGCTAGCCTCTGACCTGTGTGTTTCACCCACACTTAACAAGAAAACTTTTCACTTACCCTACCAGTCTACATCCCTTCTTTTTCTCACATCTCCTCCTTAATACACTATCCAATCCTGTCCTCATGGCCCTGTTCCTCTGTATCTTTGCTATCTGGTACCCCCCCCTCCAGATTTTTGCCACTTGCTCCCCCTCCACACTCTTTAATCACACTTCCTTTGCAATATCCTATCACACATATTATAGCATTTCAAACCTCAAGCGTATGCCCTGATGCTTGCCACCATCAACATCTCTCTCTTCCTTTACTCAACCATCCCATTTATATTCTGATCCCTATCCCTTGTGAGTATGCCTGGCATTTTGCCACCATCTGTATCCTGATTTCTCCCATTCTCTCTCTCTCTCTCTCGTCTTCTGTACTTCCCTCGGGTTGGGTAACCATGTATTTCCTTTGCAGTAGTGCACCTGTTTCTGTCTTCATTTCCAATCTCTTTCCCTAGCAGCCGGATAACCTTGTACTTCCTCTACAGCAAGACACCTGTTTCTGTCTCTGTCTCACTATAACCTTTCATCATCCGACACAAGATCACCTCCTCCAATGCCCCATTCCCTCTTAAAGTTCTTTTTTTTTTGGTCTTGCAAGTACTTGGTGATCTTGTCAGTGCAGGTGCCACTTAAAAGTACCCAGTCAACACTGTAAAGTGGTTGGTGTTCGGAAGAGCATCCAACTGTAAAAGCCTTGCCAAAACTGACCTCACCTGTGCAAGTGCCACATAAAAAAGCACTAAGTCCACTCTGCTGAGAGGTTGGTGTTAGGAATGGCATCCAGCTGTAAAAATCTTGTCAAAACAGTCACAGAAGTCTGGTGCAGGCTTCTGCGTGGCCGACTCTTGTGAAACTGTCCCACCCATGCTGGCATGGAAAACAGATGTTAAATGATGATGATGATGATAAATATATGTACACACACACACACAAAAAAAAGTCATGTCACTCAGCAGAACAGTTTAGAGTTTTCCTAAGTTGACACACTGTCATATGTTTACAGCCAAATGTGCAATATATATTATAGAGGGTTGAGGCACCAAACTTATAGATGAAGCAAAAGTAATTTTAAAAAAGCCACCAATTGTAGTAGATATTAAAAAAAATAATCAAACTGAACTTACCACAATTCAGCCAATCATGATTCTGAATGGCTTTCTTTTGGTGCATCATGTAGAATGCCATAGCAGATTCACTTTTCAATTTAGATATCACTTCTTTATTATCAGGTACATTGAGTTTATTAGGTTTTGTGTGTAATACTGAAAACTTAGGTTCAGCATGCTGTGGAGAATTGGGTGCATTATGTGAGGGAGACCACACGGTTTCAGACTTTGTACTATTTGGACATGGTGATTTTAGCTGGCATTTTAGAAGAGAAGGATGACCTGATGGTGACATTGGTGGAGAAGCAGGCTGTTTATGAGAAACTTTCGATTCAGATACAGTTACATTTAAAGTTGAATTGATATTTGAAGTAGACATATTCTGAAGAGAATCAGTATGTGAAGAAGCAGTAGGAAGAGGTGGTTGAAGTGGTGATGGTGGTGGTGGTGGTGGTGGTGGTGGTGGAGGTGGTTGAGAGGAAGGTGGAGTGGATATGGAAACTTGAGTGAGCCCTGGAGAAAGAGCTGCAGTAGGTAGATTTGTGGGAGATGACTTTACATAGGTTTCAGAAATAGAAAATCCATCATCTGTAACTGGTTTAGCAACAGTAGTTGTCAAAGCTACTGATGGAGATGGTTTCATGAAAGCTATAGCCACAGCAGGCTCTGATGCAGTTTTACAACAAGCAGAACTACTGAGATTCAAGGCTTGAGAAACAAGAGGTGTTGAAGACAAACATTGAGTTGTACTACCAGGATAATCTTGAGTCTTTTTCAATTTGTCTTTAATTTTGTTCTGAGCTATTTTCGTCTGCAACCGGTTCATAGTTCTTGAACTTTCCACTTTGCCTTTTAATTTTTGATCAGGTTTTTGAGTTTTTCGGCCTTCAAGTTTTTCTGCTAATTCTGGATAAAGTTTAGCTATGGGAGTACCAATCCCAGAACTTGCAACAGCCGTAGTGCTCGTTTCAGCTGATGATCGGGCCCACTGTGGAGGTTGGTGTGAAGCCACAGATTCCACAGGCTTTCCAGATGTTGAAAGCCCACCAGTACTACCACTCCCATTATTAGTGCTGCATGGTACTGCACTGGACACAGCAATAGTAGCAGCATTACCAAATATAACAATGTTGTTGTTATTATTAATATTGGCATTATTATTGTTAGTGGTAATTGTTGTTGCTGTTGTAGTGGTAGTAGTAACAGTAGTAACAGTAGTAGTTGTAGTAGTACTATTATGACTTGGATTTGTTGAAGTTTTAAGTACATCAACAGACACAGGATCAGGAAATGCATAGGGATCCTCAGGATCCTCAATTGAGTCCTCTTTGCCTTCACACTGTTTGAGATGAAATTTTGATTTAACTCTATCTTTGAAAGACATCCGGCTATCAAGGAAAATATCTCCATCGCCACGTTCCGTCTTTGCTTTTGCTTCTCTCTGTTGCAACATTCCATGAACTGGCACACTACTATTTCGTGACCTGTCAAAAAATTTTTAAATGTTATTTATATATAAACTTACAAAATTTTTTTACAGATATAAAAATAGCACATCAACATAGTTAATTAAAATTTTAAATAATAATAATAGATATATAATTGGGGTTTTATTAAAGTATTGAATAAAATTTACACATGGAATGACAAATCACTTATGAACTGTTAGAATAAAAGCAATTAGAAAATATTTCAACATTCAAATAGTGTCAGGTGTAAGCTAAATTTCAATTTTACTGTTCAGAGAGAGTCAAAGCAGATAAATGACAAATAAAAATATTCGCTTTCAAAATTTTAGAATATTTCCAGTTTTCCAAAATGGATAGCAATTTTCATTTTTAATCTTTATTTTTCATAACAACATTAATATCTGATATATAACTACGTAAGAAAAATTTCTTGCCTCAGAAAGTGTCTAGGTTGTAACCCCCCAAGAAAGCATGCACATGTCAAAAGCAGAGGATTGCTATTTGACTCATTAAGTCCCACCTTTAGTACAACTGAGACTTTAATTCAATCAATATCTACAATAAATCAACTGAGTGTAAACTTGCAATTAATGTTACAATGAAAATTATCATCACTATCATCATCATTGTTTAATGTCTGTTTTTCCATGCTGGCATGGGTTGAATGGTTTGACAGGAGCTGGCAAATCAGAGAGCTGTCCTGGCTCCAACTGTCTGTTTTGGCATGGTTTCTATAAATGGATGCCTTTCCAAATGCCAATCACTTTACAGAGTGTGATAGGTGCATTTTACATGCTACCAGCATGGGTGCACTCTACAGGACACCACCACGAGTGCATATTTTATATGGCACTGGCACTTACAAGACAGAGAATTCTCAGCTGGGAAAGGGAGTTGGGGCATGGCCATAAAGAGATATGTTTCAACTATCATGTCTCTAAATCTCTGACCACTCAGAGGGTCCTTAAGCTTCCAGACCTTTCTTTTCCACACTGGTTGTCTTCTTGAACTATTTCTAACCTTATTCTGAAATGACAATTGAAGATTATAACTGCTAGAGAGAGGATGTCTAACATCAGAAGAGTGAGTAGCAGCTAATGGTATAGAAGGATAATGAAAAGAGAAGTGACCCGAGTGAAGGAGATTAGTTTGTTGGTAGGAGAGAGCGAGAGACACTGAGAGAGTGGATATAGAGTACTGGATTCCACTAGATCTGATGCAACATGAATTATTCAGACAACTTAATGGGATTGAGACAGCAAGATCCCAACAAAAAGTAGGTGGAGGTTAGCAGCATCATCAGTCATACAAGATACCACTACTTGCCTTGATATTGTGCTCTACGAGCTGTGAAGCTAAGCATATTGAGATCTGACTACACTATTTTTGACATTTTTTTTCACTCAGCATTCATCGTGTTCTCATCAAATATCCATATCAATGCAGACATATTTCCTGGATACATTGCCTACCATCAATTATGCTCAGTTGTTCCATCTCATACTACTATATCTTTCATTCAGGTTACCATTACTTATCACACTTTCATTATAACTATCCTCACACAAATTTCATCATCATGTTTACAAAACTACCAAAACTGTGTGCACGTGCACATTTATCTACTTTATATATATATATATATATATATATATATATATATACATATATATATATATATACAGGGGTTGGACTGGCTCCTGTGCCGGTGGCATATAAAAGCACCAGCGAATCAATTTAGATGAGATGCAGTTTGGGTTCGTGCCAGGTAAAAGCACTACTGATGCCTTATTTCTAGTGAGACAGTTGCAGGAGAAATACCTAGCTAAGGATAAACCTCTGTACCTAGCTTTCGTTGACATGGAGAAAGCCTTTGACAGGGTCCCCCGATCCCTAATCTGGTGGTCAATGAGGAAACTTGGGATAGAAGAATGGTTAGTGAGAGCTGTGCGAGCCATGTACAGAGATGCTGCCAGTAAGGTGAGGGTTGGAAATGAGTACAGCAATGAATTCCGGGTAGAGGTAGCCCCCTCTTATTTATCATAGTCCTCCAGGCAATCACAGAGGAGTTCAAGACAGGTTGCCCCTGGGAGCTCCTCTATGCTGATGACCTTGCCCTAATTGCGGAGTCACTATCAGAACTAGAGGAGAAGTTTCAGGTGTGGAAGCAAGGTCTAGAATTGAAGGGCCTTAGAGTCAACCTAGCTAAAACCAAAATCCTAATAAGTAGGAAGGTAGATAAAACACAAACCCCTTCAGGTAGATGGCCCTGCTCAGTATGTAGAAAAGGAGTAGGTAGTAACTCTATAAGATGTACCCGGTGCAAGCTATGGACACATAAGAGGTGCAGCAACATCAAAGGCAGGTTAACTAGCAAGTTAGTTTTTGTTTGTGGCAGATGTTCAGGTGCAATAAAGACTGTAAACAAACAGGAAACAACTTCTATCTCATTCCAGGGTGAAAAACTAGAGATAGTCGATAGCTTCCGCTATCTGGGCGACCAAGTTAGTAGTTGGGGTGGGTGCGCTGAAAGTGTAGCTGCTAGAATAAGAATAGCCTGGGCAAAGTTTAGAGAGCTCTTACCCCTGCTGGCGACAAAGGGACTCTCACTCAGAGTAAAAGGCAGACTGTATGACGCATGCGTACGAACAACCATGCTACATGGCAGTGAAACATGGGCTGTAACTGCTGAGGACATACGTAAGCTCGCAAGGAATGAAGCCAGTATGCTCCGTTGGATGTGTAATGTCAATGTGAATACCCGTCAGAGTGTAAGTATCTTGAGAGAAAAGCTGAACATTAGAAGCATCAGTTGTGGCGTGCAAGAGAGACGATTGCGCTGGTATGGACATGTGATGAGAATGGAGGAGGATAGCTGCGTGAAAAAGTGCCACACCCTAACAGTTGAGGGAACCCGTGGAAGAGGTAGGCCCAGGAAGACCTGGGCTGAAGTGGTGAGGCAAGACCTTCGTACATTGGGCCTCACCGAGGCGATGACTACTGACCGAGACCTTTGGAAATGTGCTGTGCGTGAGAAGACCCGACAAGCCAAGTAAGATCGTTGCCAGTGCCCCTGGACTGGTTCTTGTGTGGGTGGCACATGAGATGCACCATTTTGAGCGTGGCCGTTGCCAGTACCGCCTGACTGGCTCCTGTAGGATTTTCGAGCGAGATCGTTGCCAGTGCCCCTGGACTGGCTTGTGCGGGTGGCACATAAAAGACACCATTTCGAGCGTGGCCGTTTTCGTGCGGGTGACACGTAAAAGCACCCACTACACTCTCTGAGTGGTTGGCGTTAGGAAGGGCATCCAGCTGTAGAAACTCTGCCAAATCAGACTGGAGCCTGGTGTTGCCATCCGGTTTCACCAGTCCTCAGTCAAATCGTCCAACCCATGCTAGCATGGAAAGCGGACGTTAAACGATGATGATGATGATGATGATACACTCTCAGAGTGGTTGGCTTTAAGAAGGGCATCCAGCTGTAAAAACTCTGCCAGATCAGATTGGAGCCTGGTGTAGCCATCTGGTTTAACAGTCCTCAGTCAAATCATCCAACCCATGCTAGCATGGAAAGCGGACGTTAAACGATGATGATGATGATGATTGTCATTAGACTGTGGCTATACTGAGGCACTGCTTTGAAGGGTTTAGTTGAACAAATCAACCCCAGTACTTTTCTTTTTTTTTTTTTTAAGTCTGACACTTATTCTATTAGTTTGTTTTATAGAGCTGCTAAGTTATGGGGATGCAAACAAACCAACACCAGTTGTCAAGCAGTGGTAATGGATAAACAAAGAGATACACGAGCTTCCAGTTTCCATCAACAAAATTCATTTACTCAAGGCATTGTCAGTCCAGGGCTATAGAGACACTGCCCCAGGTGCAGTGCAGTGGGACTGAACCCAAAATCACATGGTTGCAAAGTGAGCTTTTTAACTACAGACAGGCCTGACCAATAGAAAAACAGATTTTCATAATTGCCTCCAAATCTATTTCATCATTCCACTCATTTTGAAGGATACTAGCATCAACTTTAAAAGCAGTGGTTCTGATTTTTTGAATGGCTTTCAAAGAAATAGACATAGAAAGTGAAAATTTACTAAAACCAAACCACCTGGTTCACTTCAAACTACATCTATTTTCAACAATGGTGATATTAATTCAAACACTGATACACATTGTAAAAATAAGTCCTTGAACAAGCTGGGAATAACTTTTTTTTCTTTCATAAATTTTAAACTCTTTAACCCTTTAACATAGTCCACTTCACATCACTAACCCCGTAAGTCTGAACTCCACAATATACGCCTACATCTTTATACTTGAAGTATATTCTACAGATATTCATTACTAAACATCCCTCATAAATAAATACATCTCAATGTGCAATTTTATTAAAATTTCTAAATAATTTTTAGCTATAAATGTGGAATAAACGGTGTTTAAGGTACTGCTAAATTTTATTGGCTTGAAAATAATTCTTTTAATAAATATAAAATCTTTAGCAAAACAAAGCAATATAAAATCTGAATACATACAACAAACAAAAATGAAAACCTTAATAGCAAAAATCTTGACTGAATATGTAAATTTCCCATTTAATATCCAGAAAATTGGAAATGCATGGCTGATCTGATGAGGAAATCCACTCATAAGCTGAAGCATCCTCTCTGCTGCAGCAAAATAATTTATTACACTGTGAGCTTTTTATAGATAAACCAGCATACCTGTATTGTCAAAAATGCCAAGTCTTATTAACGATAGAAAATGGCATTATCAAAACAATGAGAGAAACCACTGATAAATGTCAACAATCAAGTAAATATATGTAGATACACAGAATCGAAGCACTTCAACAATCAGATAAAAGATGTAATATCTTGGTTGAAAATAATGGGCCACGTTTGTTTGTGTGTGTGTGTGTGTGTGTGTGTGTGTGTGTGTGTGTGTGTGTGTATGTGTGTGTGTATATGTATATATATATATATATATATATATATATATAAGCACACACACACACATATTCTTTTGTTTCAGTCATTTGACTGCAGCCATGCTGAATCAGCACCTTTAAATAGAAGAAATCAAATCCAGGACATATTCTCTGTAAGCCTAGTACTTATTCTATCGGACACTTTTGCCGAACTGCTAAGTTACGAGAATGTAAAGACACCAACATTACTTGTCGAGAGATGGCAGAGGGACAAACACACACACACACACACAAATACATCCATATGACAGGCTTCTTTTCAGTTTCTGTCCACCAAATCCACTCAAGGCTTTGGTCAACCCAAGGCTATAGTAGAAGACATTTGCCCAAAGTGCCACACAGAAGGAATGAACCCAGAACCATGTGGTTGGGAAACAAGCTTCTTTACCACACAGCCATGGCTGTGCCTATGTGTGTGTGTGTTTGTGTGTATACTTCATAAATGAATAAATAATCAAAACATATTTATGTAGATATTATTATTATATATATATTTCATAAATGAATATTCAAAAAATATCTTTATATTATTAATTATTATTATTAGTAGTAGTAGTAAAATAAATAACAACTATAATATAAGTGGCCAGCAAGCAAAAGCTGATAAATGGCCAATCCAAAATTTTATAATTAATTTATAATTATAATAGGTGCCAGCATTGCTGTAAAAATCAGAGTCAAAAAATGCTCTAATAAACCATAAATCGCTGGAAATACATCAGACACAACAGAACTCGGGTGATGAACGAAGAAATTAACTTATCATTTCGGCAGAAAGCCTCAGAATGAAGAAATGGAACAACTGATTTCGAATTTTGAGATTAACTCTCTTAATTCTCATCAGCAGATCTTGCTGATGAGAACACCTAGGGTTAATATATATATATATATATATATACACACACACAAACACACATATATTAAGTTGTCCGGAAAGTTCTAAGTGTTTTTAAGTTAAATCTTTTAACGCTTCATTGAACACACCTGAAACGTAACACAGTTAAGACTTTGGCGTTGCTTGAAGTGGTTGTGCATCTTTTCTTTGTTTCTGACTAAAAATAGATTTATCTAACATTCCAGTTACCCTCTATTGACATTTGAAATGGATAACCAAAAATTTCATATTCACATTGTAATGCTTTTCTATTTAAAAAAAAAGTAGAGAATGCTACAAAGACATGCAAAAACATTTGTGGAAGTTTATGGTGATGACACTGTAGGTGAATCAACTGTTCAAAGGTGGTTTGCAAAACTTCAGGCTGGGGAGTTTAGCTTGGAAGATGACAGTCGCAGTGGAAGACCTTCAAAATTGGATGAAGATGTTTTGAAGACAAAAAACTCAAATATCATGACTAGAGAACTTGCAGAGAAGTTGGAAGTTTCTAAGAGTATGGCTCATGAGTACCAACCAATAGAGCTAGGATACATTTCTCACCATAACATGAGTCCCTCACAAATTCTCAGAAAAGAATTGCTTGAACCGATACTCCATTCATATGCTTTTGAAACGGAATGAAAGCATGCCATTTTTTAAATAACTTGTGACTGGAGATGAAAAATGGATTGTGTACGAAAACATAGTGCAAAAAAGATCCTGGAGTTTGCGTATGGATTCCCCAAAACAGCAATCAAAGATGAATATCCATGCCAAAAAAGCTATGCTTTGTATTTGGTGGGATCATAAAGGCGTTATTTATTATAAGCTTCTCCCACAAAATCAGACCATTAATTCTGATGTATAGTATCATCAGCTGGCTAATTTGAACCAAAAAGACAAAGAATTGAGGCTGAAGATTGCCAACAGGAAAGTAGTGTTCCAACAAGACAATGCCCAACCACATGTCTTTGGCTACCCAAACAAAATCACATGAATTTGGCTGGGATGTCTTATCCCATCCACCATATTATCTTGATATTGTTTTTATCTCTACAGAACTCATTTCAAGGAAAAACAGTTAACAAGTTAGATATAGTCAAAATGCATCTAGATTATTCTGTTGTGTCTGGGGAGAGTCATTTTCTTTTTGTGTCTTATAGATAAATTTTTTTTCTTCAAAATTAGTCAAACTTTAACCTGATGAAATATTTAAATCGCCTGATAGATGGGCAAAGGTCATTAATAATAATGAAAAGTATCTCAATGAATAAAATTTATTGCAACATCAATTATTTATATCCCATTTTGCATATTGAAAAATGCTCAGAACTTTCCAGACAATGGTGACCGGATGCTCTGAGAGCATAGCTGTGAGAATAAGATTAAGCTGGGCAAAGTTTAGAGAGATCCTACCTCTGCTAGTAACAAAGGACCTCTCCCTCAGAGTGAAAGACAGATTGCATGGTGCCTGTGTGCGAACAGTTATGCTACACAGAAGTGAAACATGGGCTTTGACAGCTGAGGACATGCGTAGGCTTAAAAGAAATGAAGCCAGTATGCTTTGCTGGATGTGCAATGTCAGTATGCATGTTTGACAGAATGTAAGCATTTTGAGAGAAAAGTTGAGCATAAGAGGAATTAGGTTGGTGTGCACGAGGGCCAGTCCGGCGGTACTGGAAACGGCCACGCTCAAAATGGTGTCTTTTATGTGCCACCCGCACAAGAGCCAGTCCAGCGGCACTGGCAATGATCTCGCAAAAATATGGAACGCTTCACGAATTTGCGTGTCATCCTTGCGCAGGGGCCATGCTAATCTTCTCTGTATCATTCCAATTTTAGTATATCAGGAAAATTATTCTTATTTAGACCAAATGATGCCTTAAAGACAATCCAACATTTGTCAACGCTGCTGTTATTTATGTGACCAGATATTAAAAAATATTGGTTTCAAATTTTGGTACAAGGCCAGCAATTTCGGGCGATGGGGTAGGTTGATTACACCAACCTCAGTGTTCAACTGGCACTTGTTTTATCAACCCCGAGAGGCATCTGAAAATAGAATGAAGACAGAAGAAATGCTGCCAAGCATTTTGTCCAGTGTAGTAATGAATCTATCAGCTCACTGCATGACATAAAGAAATATTAAGTACTCAATATGAAACAAATAGATTAAAAATTTAGTTTCTTTCCAGGCCAGACCATACACCAATATCATTATCATTTTTTACATCCACTTTCCAGGCTGGAGTGGGTTGGATGGGTTGTCATAAGTAATTTCTTATTGGGTGCTATTTGGTCTCATTTTTACAGCTGCATGCCTTTCCAGTAGCCAACCATCAAACTGTGCAAAAACTCTATTAAATATAACTTGTATCAACTCTTAAATTCCTGTTAGAAACAAGATTTGGATGGAATGCTTGTCAGTTCAATATAAAAATCATAAAATTATCACATGAATTTGGGTAGATCTTGCTGATACAATGTAATGATTGTTGGTGTACATTGTGAATGTGGGTTTTACCTGTTATCATATCACTTCCACATGTTCAGGTGGGTTGAATACAGGTAAGTTTACAACACATAGGTGCTTTCACATAAATTTACAAGATATCAGTTCCTGTCTCAAAGCTGACTTTATGTTCCAGTCATCTTAGTAACTTGCAAGTTGCACAACTCCTATATTACAAAAAGCAGTCCCCAAGCGCTATGTGTGTGTGTTCATAAAATCTCCATCGGTTTAACAAAGGTGGTGTTGCTTTGTTAATGTGAATACCTTGTGGTCTCATCATTCATTCCAACAAAAAAAATTCTTCAAGAAAAGGCTGAAGAAAATAAACAACAGGTTTTGCTTCAGAGTTCCACAGTTTTGTAGGGCCCACACCACTAACTAAAGTATCAATGCAATGGTCAGATACTTGATCACTCCACTTCTGATCAGAATCAATAAATTTCCAAAGCACTTAGATCACAGCTATGTACAGATGATACTGAAACATAGAGGTCCCTGAGTATTTTCTTAAATTTCAAGCTCTCTCCTCTAAATTAAATCACTAAGTTAATAAATAAATCAATAATACTTGCTATGATGCTTGAAAATTACAGTGAGATAAAAAGAAAACTCCTAAGAAATTCACTGAATAAACAAGGAATACAAATACACATGGTATAGACAAGAAGTTCTTTATGAAATGAAGCTAAACGTTCTTTTCTGTTTCTCACACAAAACAGTGACTAGTTCCTGCTTAAGGCCTCAAAAAATGCTTTATGATTTGTGGTTTAGGACTCAGCAACAGTTGCAGTTACTTGCAATACAGGACTTTAATCAGTTAATTTTATTTATTAAACACTAAATAGGATTTTAGAAATATGAGAAAATAATTCATCTATAACCAAGGTAACCCTGGTTCAATTGCACCAGAAAAAAAACTGTCCCCCTTCTCTTAGTATTTATTTATAATCTAAGCCCAATTCTACTGCCTCAATAACATGGTATACCTGCTCTAAGACTAAACTTCTCAATCTGCCATACAATGTTTAGTTTTAGTTAAAATGAGGCATAACAGTACAAGTTAATTTAATTTATTAGAAGTTTTCAAAGTGAGATACAAAAGTTAAACTCAGTATATGAATTTTTATTATTTCCCAAACTATATCAGTTTCGAGCAATACATAAATAGTAAGGTGTATATACATGTGAAAGAGAAAGAAAGACAAAAAGTTTAAACTTACTTTCCCTTGCGTCTGTTTGTTGCTGATATTTTGGTTGGAAGCTGAGTGGGCTTGTCAGCTTGCACCTTGGCCACAGTGGATACATGACATTTTGTAAATGCAGAAGATGGCTTGTGTAACAGGGTTGAGGAAGAGGAGGAAGATGAAGAAGAGGACAGGTCCTTAAAGCATACGACCTGTCGGCCAAGGTTGATGTTGCTGCAAGAGGAGCCATTCAACATGCATAATTTTTCATGGGGACCAATGTACACGGAAGCACTGTTTACAACTGAGCAATGGCTACCTTCATACATGACCCTGTTACAGCCACCACGGCACATGGGGTATTAATCAAGAGACCTGGAAAAACACAGATCAAGTAGATATTTTATACTACAATAATTATTTAACAAATGTTAATCTGTTAAATTTCAATAAAATTAACAAAGCATATTAAAAATGGTTCTAATAATATTGTTTCTAGCATTCCTTAATAACTGTTCACATGGTATCATTCTTAATTCAATACAAAAACATTTTATAAGCTATGAAAAGCACTGAAGGACTAAATATTTTCATTTGTCTGTTACCAGTTCTAAAATATCCAGAAATTTTTTTTTAATTACACTTTAATTAATCAGTTTCTTACATAAGTATAAGACAAGTCTTTGTAAGTAAATATGCATTGACTGGACTAATAATGTTACTTGTATTACTGACCCCATTAATATATGGAAGGCAAAACAATGCATATAAAGTAGAAGGAAACAACTAAATACTAAAAGGCTTGGTTAAGTACCCCTATTTCTGCTAAGTCACAGCCATCTTTATACACTAATTTTCTTTTGACTAAGTGCTGTGAGGGACGAGCACAGTTTATTGAAGCAACTTCAGTATTTAAATCAACTCTTTACTTTTACTAATCATAACATTTCAATACTTCATTAAATCCATTTGGTCGGATGAAAGATTTATAATAGAATTACTTTGTTCAATCAATTTTTCTAAAAAAGAATTGTGAAATGTATAGAGTCCTAAATGAAACTAAAAACATGTCCCATAGATGACTTATAGGAATAAGACAACACATTCAATTAGTTGAAACTTCAGGACATCTGTGGAGCTTGTTAACCCTCTTGTTTTTTAAACCAAAGTATGTCTTACACAATCTGACATTGTTACAACATAAGTATTCTTTCTTTTGGCTACTTCACTATTTTCTTTATTGATCACATCTGAGGTAGATGTATGAAACATATACATCCTTTCTGAGTGTACAGTCTATACTGTTATGTGTCCTGCTAGGATGTTTTCTTGACATTTTGATCATTTGATCCTTGCCCATATTTCTGAGAATGATCCCCTAGCATGATAGAATATCAGGTGTTGTCTTTCAGGAATATATTGCAAAATAATTCAAATGGTGCTTATAACTTGCACATGGCAGTTTCTGATGACAGTATGATAACTGGTTATAAAGGCTAGTTGAAATTTTAAAAAGATATTCCATTAAAACCTACAAAGTGAACAAGGAAATTTTAAAAAGATATTCTATTAAAACCTACAAAGTGAACAATCAAAGGCCTGAGCTCATGATGATCACACAATATCAATGAAAATAACTGAAATTTTTACTAGAAAAAGCTGTACCTCTGAAGTTGTTTAGCTGCAGATCAGCTCTGATTGAGCAGACTATGATCAAAGGTATTCTAGCTGTGACCATTCTGTTTTTTAGGGGTACCTAGAATATGCAATGGATTTAATAGAACCAATATTCTACTTGCGCCACCATGTTTACTGTGATGGCTTTTTCTCATCTCTGGATTTATTCCTGAAAGTGTGGGAGACAACATCAATATTATGAGGAATAGTGCAACAAAACAGTGTCAATAAAATAATGTGAAAATATCAAAAAGGTAACCTTGTTACAACAATTTGGAAAGACAAAGAATTTAATGTTGTTATCTACAAATATAAATGAAGTGAAGTATATTACATTTCAACAAAATGACAAATGCTTGAAAAGAAATCATTTCCCTCAAGTTGTCAAAATTTACAACAAATAGACATATATATATATATATATATATATATATATATATAGAGATAGATAGATATAGATAGATAGATAGATAGACAGGTATAAATTTCACTGATCAGTTATGATGATGCGTAAGTAGAATACGTAGGAATAAGTAAAGGTATGTATCTATTTTTCTGTTAACTAAATCTGTAGCAGATTTAGAAAAGAAATACCAGGAGTGAAAGCAAAACCTGATCTCAAAGGGCTATAAAGTTAACTTACAAAGACCAAAGTCTTGGTAAGAAAACAGATCTCTGCTTCCATTAAGCCTTTAGCATTCAGATTATTCTGTTAAATGTAACGCTTATTTATTCACATTGTATTGAATTAATCATGCACTATCCTGTAGCCCTGAGATTTCAATAATGTGATTGTTTATTTTTTGAATGATATTGTAGGGTAGGTGCGAGAGGCTGGTTTGAACATAAAACAGGTAGAATATTTGGGTCGGATTTGGCTAGTTTAAATGCTAAAGGGTTAAAAATATGGCTTTGCTTGATGTTGAGAAAAGGAGTGGATAGAAATTCCACAGGGTGCACCCAACACAAACTATGGACACACAAGAGATGCAGTGGTATCACAGGAAGGTTAACAGAGAAAGTAGATTTTGTACGTTGTAAATGCTCAGGAACACAGAGGAAAGAGATTTTCTCATACATTGAGGAGGATCCCTAGAAGCAGAAGACAGCTTCTGTTACTTAGGTAGCCTAATTGACAGTGGAGGAGGATGTTTTGAAAGTGTAGTTGTTAGAATAAGAGGCTGGTGAAAGTTCACAGAGCTATTAGTATTGTCAGTAATAAAAGGTTTTTTTCTCAGAATGTATGATGTTTGTGTATGAACTGCAATGTTACATGGTAGTGAGATGTGGGCCATGAATGCAAACGACTTGAGAAAACTGGAAAGAAATTAAGATAGCAACAGTGTTCGTATATGACAAATTATAAATGCACTGAGAGGAAAACTGGATATAAGAGAGATGTAGTGTGCAAGAAAGAAGACTGCACTGGTCTGGACATGTGATACATATATACGGGCACAGCTGTATAAAAAAGTGAAAATCACTTAATATGGATGGAACTTGCAGAAGAGAAACATCCAGGAAGACAAGGGATGGTGTTGTAAAAGCTAATCTCAGGACTTTGAACTACATAGAGGAGACAACAGAAGACTGTGAGGACTAGTGATATGCAGTGCTAATCTGCATCAATGAAATGATGCAGGTACTATCAACAGACCCACCCACCTTGGCAGAATTGAGATTCTACAAGCACAATGTGTGTGTGTGTGTGTGCATATATGTGTGTACACACACACACACAACTGGTCCCCTTGCCCAATTTTTGCCTCATCCATCTCTTAACCACTGACCCCCCCCCCCCCCGCCAACTGCAGATTTTTTATCTTCTTTTTCTGTGATAGCAGTTATTTTTCTCAGTTTCCCAAACCACTTCACTTATCCATTTTCCATTCTTAATACTGTCCCTATGCATTCATATTTTACATTGATCACCTGTCTGTACAACCAAGTCATCTCTCCTTAATCATCAATCAGCCCACCAACATACAATCTTCCTTTCTCTCAGCCTTCACCTGTCTCCTCCATTATTACTATTCAACTGCTCCTCACTCTCTTCTGTATTATCGTTCATCACCTACTCTCTCCTGCCTATTTCCAACTCATGTATCACAATTACTCCTCCCCTTTGCCCACCACTCACTAGATCCACTCCTCAACCCTTCCCAACTTCTACAGACATTACCTGATTTTCCCTACCTTCCTTCTTTTACATTTGCCTCCTCATCACTGCCCCATCTTTAAACACCCCTCTCTCTTTCTCTCCAGACACCCTTGCAACCTCTGTCCACCCATACTCTCTGTTCTTCTGTCCCCACTCATTTCTATTCCCCTTCTTGTACCTTGAGGGCCCAACCTGAAACCTTGTCACCACTATTTTATCTCACTTTTCAGGTCCACCCCACTTACTACCACCTTCTCCTCTCTAATGCAAGTAGCCCTGTAGCTGTTCTACAGCAGGAAAAACACTCTTCTGTTCTGACCCCTTCTGCCTTACTTTAACTTCTTATCTTTTAACATAAAGCCAACCCCCATTCAACTGAAGCCAAACAGTCAAGGGTGGGAGGTGGGGGACCCTTGACTTGTGAGCTGCATGGTAACCTCACTAGGGGTGCTAGCATGAACAAAAAAAAAGGCACCCAGAATATACGGTAAAGTGGTTGGCATTAGGAAGGTGATCCAGCCATAGAAACCATGCCAAAGCAGACATTGGAATACAAAGCAATCCTCACATCAATTAGATCCTATCAAACCATCAGCATGGTTGATGATAATGATATCATCATCATCATTTAACGTCCACTTTCCATGCTAGCATGGGTTGGATGATTTGACTGAAGACTGGCGAACCAGATGGCTACACCAGGCTCCAATCTGATTTGACAGAGTTTCTACAGCTGGATGCCCTTCCTAACGCCAACCACTCCGAAAGTGTAGTGGGTGCTTTTACGTGCCACCGGCACGAAGGCCAGTCAGGCGGTACTGGCAACAGCCATGCTCAAAATGGTGTATTTTATGTGCCACCTGCACAGGAGCCAGTCCAGCAGCACCGGCAATGACCTCGCTCGAATGTCTCTTCACGTGCCACAGGCACAAGTGCCAGGAGATATATAACCTATGGGAGAAAAAAATGATCAATAACAACGAAAAACAAGTGTTCCACAGAAAGCTAGGTCATCAGCCTATCAAAAATTTCAGATATAGACAAAAAAAAAAGTTGAATCAAGGTTTTCAACAGTGAAAACAACCGTGTAACATGAAGGGGGGAAAAAAACTGAGAAAAATGCTCAAAGCATGAATGAGTGATACAATGAGGCTAGTTTTCTTCATATTTAAAGGATGTAAATTTTTACTATTTTTGTCATTAGTATTTGGATTCTGTGTATATTGTTGGTATTTAGGTTCATACTGTTTGTTTAACTTAATTTTACAATTTATTCTTTGGTCACATACAGTATAGGAAAAATCAGATTTTCAAACAAGACATCTTTAACAATATTTATTCTTGAAAATTTTAAAAGTGTTGTAGTTTTGATTAAGATCAAACTGATTGAGTAAGCATCTCAGTTATGACCATCGGCATTTTTTTTTAAGGCATATACATCTAGGAGTACCTTATCCAATGTATCCTTATACATTAATGTGATTTAAGTGAAAGTTCGTGGTTTCAGGCTCAATTCTATCAAGGGGTGCCTTGGACAAATGTTTCTCTTATAGCTTTGAATTGACCAATGCCATTTGAGAAGAATGTTATAGTTGGAAATTGTGCTGAAGCTTATTGTTTATATATCCACATCTGTGTCATGTAATGCGGAAGTTCAACAAAGAAAGACAGAATTACTCCAGCATGGACACAGTTCAATCATTAGAGCCAGTAAAGCATTCATGGACACATTTTCTTCCTGATTGGAGATTTTCAGTATACAGAAGGTGGTATCAAAATGTTCCCAGACTAGTTCTGTAGCATACCAACAGATGGCAGCACACGGTTGTGTGTGCAGTGAGTGCTACCAGTGACCTTCACAAAGTAGTGTGCCAAGTGACATCACTGTGTTCACTTTGTAAGTTGTGAAATTTGTGATTTTCTGATCACGTGTATATTGTAGTCTGCGATTTTGTCATGGTCAGGAAGTTGGAACAAAGAGCCAACGTGAGATTTTGTGTTAAGCTTGGGAAGTCTGCTACAAAGACATTGAGCATGCTTCAAAAAGCTTATAGTGATAAGGCAATGGGTCATAGACAATGTTCCGAGTGGCACAGGCACTTCAAAAGCAGAACATCCCTGGAAGATGATGAGCAATCTGGAAGACTGGCTACAAGCGTCACCCCTGGGAATGTGATATGGTTCATCAAAAATTTGTCCTCCAGGGCCAGACCATCAACTGAGTTCTACTGCAACATTCAGCATAAGTGACTGGATCTGTGGAGCACAAAGAATTGGATTCTTCACAACAATGCATCCTGTCACCAAGCTCTCCTCATTCGTGAGATTCTCACCAAAAGCAACATGGTATCATTTCCACACCTGCCCTATTCACCAGATTTAGCACCTGTGAACTTCTTTCTTTTCCCCAATATAAAAATGCTGCTCAAAGGTTGCTGTTTTAACACTGTTGTCGAGATTCAGAGTGAATCACAGAAGGTGCAGGTCGGATTCCAAAAGTGGCAGGAACACTGGGACTGGTGTATTGCTGCACAACGTAAATATTTCAAAGGAGATAATGCTAAAACTTCGGAAAATAAGTTATTTTTTATCAAACATAACTAGCCTGGGAACTTTTTGCTACCACCTGGTATTTTGATGGGTAACAAATTGGTAAAGAAAACATTCTTTTAAAAGGGGGTATTTTCCTTTCTACTATCCTTTGAACAGCCATGTATCTCAAATTTTTAATGTTTTGCAAATTTTTACTATCCTAAATATTATGATCATTTGTAGCAAAGAATAATGAAGCCATGTTATTTCTCCAAGGTACCAAGTTGATCCATACTTTGATCCATGCAGATTTTCCACCAAAATTTAGTAGCATAAAACATATACACATCATAACATTCATTATAATAAAAAGGTATACATGCATAAAGAGCTTACACACAAATACTTGCATACTAAAGAGACATACAACTATTATAGGAGTGTACATACATCCATAGAGACTTGTACTAACATCAAGCAAAACCATGTCAATTTGTTAGTGACTAGCTTAGGATTATTGAGACCCTGACTTACCACCTGTCATAATTTTGTAAAAGTAGACATCAAAATATTAGAAATGTTATATTACAATTACAATCCAGTTATGGAAATGAACATCATTTAACATTTGTTCTCCATGGGTTGAATGACTTTACAGGAGCTGGCAACTCAAAGAGGAACTGCACTAGGCCCCAAATGTCTGTTTTGGCATGGTTTCTTTGGCTGATTGCCCTTCCTAACACCAACTACTTTACGGAGTGTGGACTGTGCGCTTTTAATGTGGCACCAGCACAGGCACTTTTTACAAAGCTAAATACATTTACACACAAGTCAAAATATACATTTACAAATATAATAACATTCATGCATGCACAGATGCATACATGCCTACCTACCTGATAACTCAATCTTAATGAAATAGCCTTGTTTCTCAGTTAAAAACTAGGTTTTTTTAAAATTATTCTATTTATTTTTCTATTCTTTTGTTGAGAAACTTAAAAATACAACCAGAAAAACATTTATGGTACATACTATACAGTATGATGTTACTCCAACAATGAACAATGTCAGCTATAGGAAAGACTGTCCTGGCATAAATACAGAGAACATTTGGTGTACATTTCCATTAAAACATCCACCCAAAGTAAATATAACAGGTATCATATAGTTAATTTCGAAAGAAAAGAAACATTATATACTGTTACAGAACTCAACCACTCTGCAGATGTGAACATTTCTTTCAAAGTCAGTGACAGAAAGAATATTCAGAAACAACTGCTTCAAAACCTACATCTCAACCAAACTATTAAATTCACCTTTCACTTAAAATAATGGGTACATTTTAGTTACATACTAAATGTCTAAGAGATAATCCAAAACATGAAAGACTTCTTTCTGTTTAGAGCATGAGCTAGACAGTTCAACAGGAGCCAAGGCAGAGAATTGCACTGAACTCCAATGTCTGCTTTGACATGCTTTCTATGCCTAGATGCTCTTCCTAGTGCCAAACACTTTACAAAGTGTATTAGGTGCTGCTTCTGTAGCACCAGCACTAACAAGATCACCAAGTAACTTGTATGAGTTAATAAGTCCCTCAATTGGACAAGAGTGGATGCATGGTCAATGGTAAATATGCACTTGAGGAGAGAAAGGTGCTAAGTGGCTGTGCTTGTGAGGGAAAGTGCCCAAACCACTTCTCACAAGTGGAAGCACTGCAAGACAATATGTTGGGTTGTTTTTCAAACCAAATTTTCTGAATAGTTCCCAATCACATGTGGATTGAAGCAGGGTTGTATCCTTCTTATACCTGTGACACCTTTTGGACTCCCTCCAGACAATCCAGGTGATGACACGAGATACCATTTTGCTGGTAGACTATTTAACATAGGCATATTTTGATCTCATTGACTCCTACCAACATTCAGTGCATCTCAGTCTCAATACACAGATGACCATGTTACTCTTTATCACACATCAGGAACCTCAGCAATCAGTCAACAACTTCACCAGTTAATCTGATTATTTCAGCCTCACAGTAAATATCAAGAAGACTGAAGACTGACCTCTCTGATTTCAACATCATCTTGAATACTTTTCCTCACTGCAAGTTGACCACTTTCCCTATTTTAAAGTATTCTTTCCAATAAATGTGCTTTGAAAAAGGATGTAGAATAGTACCATTTATCTTTCTTTTATTGTTTACTTATTTCAGCCTGTAATTGTGTCCATGTTAGAGGACTACCACTGGTGGTCCTAAACTTTTACTGATCCTCATTCTTTAAATAGTAGTTAGGAAATGAAGGAGTTTAAAGTTGCTACCCTCAGTTGTGTTTCTTGCCTTGAAGTAGGTCATCTGGAATTCTATATGGTAGAAGACCCAGTTGCTTTTTGAAGACATCTATTTTCATGCCATGTAGGTCTCTCAAGTCTTTTGGTAGGATACTGTAAAGCTAAGGGCCTTTGAATCCTAAGCTATGATAGTATTTGGACTTAAATCTGGATGGCAAGGATGGGATCTTTGGCACTATGCAGGGGTGTCTTGTTCTGGAATTAGCATAGCTTTTAATGCCAAAGTTTGGTACAAATCCTTCCAGACATATATTATTGTCTATCTTTTCTGTCTTTGCTCTAGGAAGCAGAGTCTTAACTGTTTTCCCAGCAGCTGATCTGCTGCATCAAGACAATCCTCTTAATGTAGCAACATTAGACTGCTTCAAGTTCTGCCATTAATTTTACATTATGTAGTGACTACAATTGGGAAACGTTCTCCAAAAGACCATCATAGTTTCCTGCCCTCTTTTTCTGAAAGTTTTTTGAATCCATCTCCCAAGCCATCAACATTGCTTTGCTTCATTATTCATGTTTTTGCCCAGGTCATGTACTGATAGTGGTGTTGAGACTGCAGTCCCTCCACTGCAGAGTATTTTGTCTGCATTGCATTTAACTTTGTGTGCTGATAGTGGAGGGTTTGAAACTTTTCAGCATTAAATTGATTATCATTTTTTTTTTAGTCAACTTATAAATAGCCTTTAGGTTATGTTACAGGTGTGTAACGAGTTCTTTATCACTTGTGATACTTTCTTATCGTCTGCATTGCTAGCATAGATGGCTGACTGTATAGCTGATGGCAAGTCTGAGAGAGCCACTACAAAACAGCAGTGACCCCAATCAGTACCCCGTGGGACTCCACTCACTATTATCATTTCCTGGGGGAAGGTCCCATTGGCTATTACTGACCGACTTCTAACTTTTAAAAGTCATGCAGCCATTCTCCAAGCTTTCCAACTATGCCTTGAACATGTAGTCAGTGACATATTCTATGATCAACTTTATCAAAGGCTCTTGCAAAACTAAGATAAATATATCCACATTGCTTGAATAGTTGCACAACAGTTTTAACAGCCAGTCATAATGTTGTAGGAGCTGTGTCAGACAGGTTCTTCCTGATCAAAAACCGTGTTGGGTGTAAATTAGCAAGTAATTTTCTTCAAGGAATGTGATTAGTTACCTCCTGACATTTCATTCTACGACTTTGCTGCAGTGAAGTTAGAGATATGTCTTTAATTTTTAACATCTCTGTTTCGACTTTTATAAATAGGGATATAGTTAAGCCTTGATTTAACACACTTAGAAGCTTGCTAATTACAAGGAAACTCTGGAAGACACGAGAATCTATTAGGGCTAGTTGCTTATTCAATATTCGCTTATCCTAGTGGGGCTTGCAGTTTCGGGAGCCATTTTCTTGAAAGAATGATCCTACCCTGCAAGGCTTTGGGGCTGTTTCTTTAGCAAATTTATAGAAAGCTTTAAGGTTTGTTTTACATTGTGTATAACCCTGCCTTCTTTTTCTGCTCTTTCTTTTACACGGGAGTATTGCAAATTTTTCTTAATCTCCAGCAATGTCGTTTTACGATAGGATTTTTGGTTGTTTATTTTGGTGGTTTTCAACCTTTGTTCTTCATAAGAACTTTCCTCTCACTGGGAATTTTGTTCTTGTGCAGTCAACTTTTCTCTCTAGGACAAATTTTATGCATTACTGACATAAATTGCTTATAGATGTCAGGTGTGGAGACAGTTCTACCAATTCTCTCCCTAGAGTCTGGATACTTCTTATAGATTGCATACCTGCTGCTTCCTTTAGCCATACATTGTCAGCTCTATTACATTTGTGATCCGAGACTAGCATCAGTATCACTTTCACATTATGAAGAAGTTCCATATTATTTGTGAAGCAGAGATCCAGGATATTGTTTACCTTGTTTGGGTGGAGAACCACTTATCCCATAAGATGCTGGTGAGAATGAGGATGGGTTCTGCTCACTTTTCTTCACATCACACTCTCTCTCATATATATATGTATTATTGTATGAATGGGTAGATATATACATATGTGTAAGCACAGTAAACAATATATACATTTACATGCACCCGGTCCATTGCCTAAAGTTTTTAGCGTTGGGAAGGGCACCTAGCCGTAAAAATTAAGTCTCAATTAAACTTACAAGAGAAATGTGATTCCCTTATCAGTCAACTCATGCCAGAATGGAAAGCGGATGAAAAATGACGATGACAATAATCAGGATGTAAACAGGTAGAAATATCATTCATATATATATATATATATATATATATATATGCGTAAAGATTTACAAGCGTGCGTGAACGCGTGTTGCGTGTGTGTATACACACACACATACATATAAATAATTATATATATAAAGAGAAATATATGACACTGGCCAACGTCTTCGGTTATTAGGTTGCTTCCCTTTATATTGTGAGTTCAAATTCCGCTCAAGCCCACGTTGTCTTCATCTCGAGGTTTGCAAAATTAGTACTGAATCTGATATGATCGTTTTTAGCCTCAGAAGATGGAACCCGAACATAACCAACATCTAATGACTGAAGCTAGTGATATATAACAACAAAATATATAGATATACAGACACATATTCATACATATACAACCGTGTGTGTGTCTATACACACATCTGCTAGCGTATCTACTACGTGTAACGGTTGAGTTTGGTGAACAGTTATTTTTGTAAATAAAGCTATTGTGACGACGAGTTTGTTGCAATTTAACAGCTTTAAATATACATAGTATGTTTTCGATATAGGTACAGAAACTACTTCGCATGAGTGGGGGGAGGGGGAGGTTTACATTGTTGTTTATGTTATTGGGTTAGAATATCATTAATAATGTAATGAAATACTGTGTAAAATATTAAGTTAGCTCAATGGTGACGTTTAATGTTGATGAAGGCAAACTGATTGAGTGGCGAACAAAATAACAACTAATATGAAACAGTAAAGGAAATAATGTAGATAAAAAAATATCTGTTCTAGATTCACAGTCCAACTTCAATAATAATAATAATAATAATAATGATATTTTGTAGATCAGCGACACAATAACAGCATAATACTATGTTTGAAAGTGGTCAAAGAGACTAAAGTTGTGGTGTTGGTGTTCAGTTTCAACCCCACCCAGTTTTTTTTTTTTGTTTTTTTGTTTGTTTGGGTGTTTGGTATGGTTTACTTTTTTTAATTACTTGGTATTGCAACGACCAAAGAACCTTTACAAAAACAAAACTAGAAGATTATTGCTAATGAATAGCGAAATATAAAGTGAAGTTAAGGAATAAAATGTTGAAGTAAAAGGAAGTCGAAGACAATGTTATTTTAGTCTCCAATATACAAAGGACTTCCTGTACACACACCAACAAGCACAGTCGACAGTAAAAGACATAATAGTCATTAAATTTAAGTTAGTTGATCTTTAATTACTTCATGGAAATATGAATTAATTCCTTAATATCAATGGACAGAACTAAAAAGGAAATTATTTAAAATTGTAGCCTTTCTAAAACACAAGAGCCTGTCACCATGTGGCGTAGCTTAATAATAATAATAATAATTAACCCTGTAAGGAATAGAGAGAAATATATGCGGGAAAATAGCGATCATTACGTGAAATAAGCAACTTAAAACATTTGATATGGATAGAAGAGAAATATTATATGAGATATGGTTAAAGATTTAGAAGGTGAGAGAAATTACAGACGGTCTACCATAGATTTAATAACCGAGTGGAAGGCAATAGATATTTGTTCTATAACAGAATTAAATGGTATCTAACAGAAATTATTTTAACAAACAGCAACAGCTGTAACAATGTCTAATGACTAATAAAGCTTTTAACACGGAAGTACACATGGAAAGCACACGTCGACACGACATAGGTGTATCTTTGTCGATGTTGTTGGTTCTAATATAAACAAGACATCATTATAAAGACATATACACACACTTCAATATAAACACACACACACATAAATATCTGTATATACACAAGCACACACACTATTTAAAGCTTCAAGACGTTTATAACTATCAAGATTATTCAGTTTTCCAGAAATATAGACAATAATAATGATAATAAACAAATAATTGAAATTGCAGAAACGTTTCAAAGCGGACAATTATTAATTCGTTATTGACGAATTTCAATGAAACTCATAAACTGATTGATAAATGTCCAAAGTTCTCTTGATAAAAATAATTATTGGTGTCTAGTAAGAACGAATATAATTCAAGGAGCTAAACTATAATTTAATGAACACAAAATATAAATCGATCAAACGAAAAATAACCGAATAGAGAGAAATCGCAACAAATTTTCTGGACGCTTTTCGGTGAGGTTATTTAATGGTCTCTTTTTCAGTGGCAATAATTATTTTTAAAGGCGCTTACATCAAATTTTAGTGATAATATTTTTTTAACTTAAACCCATGGATTTGAGCTTACCTTGTGTTAAATTTCGGGCCATTTCTTATCCGAAATGCTACTCATAATTTTCGTTCACGACTAGTTGCCAGTAAAAATGGCCGCCATAAGCTGTGTATAGAAACTATGAAGATTTGTTAGCGTGACCCAGAACAAAGCAGAGTCGACACTTCGGTTAGGAGATGCGGTTCACTTACAACCACCTAAACATACCAAATCAGCCCATTTTTTACACTTTCTAACATTATAAAGTACGAAAAGATACTTTTAGAAAAACAATTCTTAAGAATAAAAGTATAAAAATAAGTACAATTCATTATTTTTTAGATGTTTGCGTAGATGTATGGATCATACTGCGCAGTTGTATATGACATTCCTCCGCCGAAAAATTAGTTTTCATTTTCTCTTCAATTAAGCTCTTGTCAAATACTTGTATGATAAATCACAATAAAATGAAATATGTTACTGGTATTTTATAAATGATTTTATATGAAAAGAAGCCAAACCAGAAAAAATAGATAAAAAGCTTGAAGAAAGTAGTACCAAAGACTGCTTACTCAAGCCCTTGAGTTGATGAATGAAACCCCTGCATATAATAGTAGATCGTTGTCTGAAAATAAAGATAAACTCACTCCTCACTTAAATGCTAACCTTCTAAGTAAGACAAGGTAGCTTTAAATTTTACACAAATACTACCTAAATTGCAAAAAAAATTTTATCCCCATATTTTATTGTTTTTATATTGGCAAGGTAACGAAAAATAGCTCTTTTATACTATCAACTACAACAACGGGCTACGTGCACAATTCCTAATTCGTCATGTTGATTAGTCAATGGTGAAATTATAAAGCCGAATAGATATTTTGATTGGTTAATACACTTGAACCTCATTAAACATTGGCTTAATCAGGAAATGGCAATTAAATTTTCTCAAAGATTTCGAATTCTTCCAAAATATTTATGACAACTTTTCACGAAATATTTGTATCTTTTTATTAATTTTTTTGAAAAATTGACTATAAAAAGTTATATTATTTCAAACAATAATTCATTCTTTTACACACACACATACAAGCACATACATACATACGTATATACATATTGTGGACGAATTTTTGGCAAATATCTGGCCAAAATCTTCCAGAATTATCACGTTAAGAAAAACCGTCATCATTTCTATTTCTGTCAGCTTTTCCAAGCTGACATGGATTGGACTGGTCATCATAGTTCTTATTCTGTACTGACTTCCTAATGGTACAGGGACCACGTCTCAATCGTGCATTATATTTTTTACATGTTTTCTATTGCTGGATGCTTTTCCTATCGCTAACCACTTCACAGCATCCACTGGGTATATTGTACTGTAGTACCAACACTAAAGAGGTTACTATGACCTCCGCGACACTAAAGAGCTCTCTCTATTCTCAGCTGTGTCCATTTGTACACCAACCAGTGAGTACCAAGTGTTTTTTTCTTTTTTGTAAAAGTGAAGTGTTTTTTGTTCAGCTCTTGGAAATCTAATACTGGCTTTATGCTTCGTCAGCTGCACCACTGCCATCAGTTGTAGCACTCCAGTCTCCATTTCCTCCTTCCAAGGGATCAGAATACCTTCCTTGATCTACTGTTCCACCTCTCCCTCGAACTCACTTCTGGTATCCCCTTTCAGGGTATGCTGATAGCAACCTACTGTGTTTTTAAACATCGGAGGATCTCCCTTCCAGAACCATTCCATTGTCCACTGCCAACTATCAAACACAGCCCGAAAATCCTTTTCTGTAATAGTATGTGCAGCATATTTTTCTTTGCAGCTCTCACCACTCTCCTGTTGCAGACTCATGGCACATAGCGCCCCTGCATCACTGAACACTATACCAACTTCATTGACTGTGATACCTCCCAAATGGACTATGGTGTCCATCCCCATCGCCACATCAACTCTGTCCACCACACGGTTGATCACAATCACATGCAACCTCAATCTCGTTTCTTGTACCACCATCTCCAAGTCGCTACTTCCTCTGCATTCAACTTCCATATTGTCAACAGCCCTTACACGACTCACTCCACTCCATTCTTCCACCACCTCCGGAGTCATTAGGGTTGTTGAGCGGCCCGTGTCCACGAGGGCTTGTTACACCTTTCCATTCACCATGACATCTATTACTGGCAACGACTGCATACACGCCTCTATTTTTTTGAAAGGGTCTCCCTTAGACCCTTTCCCTGAATGCATTCACTGGTGATGTGGCCTATTTTTCAGCATTGATAGCAAAATTACTCCAGGCCTGTGTTCCTTGCAGTCTCTCACCATGTGTGAACCCTGACACTGAAAACACTGCCCTTTGAAGGGTCACACACGTTTCTTGTTTGATCCCTTCTCATTGTTGCAGTTGCTGCTAAAGATGTCATACTGCAACACGAATTGATGACTCTGGTCCGAGATATTACCTCTCCCATGGAGTGAATATTTGGCAGCTTTTGCAGTTTGACCGACATGTGGTCAGGAAATCCTGTGACAAATGCTAATTTAACTGTTCCAAGCATCATCCCTGTATCCCAAGAGTCTAGCCAATCTCCTGATTTTGTTGGCAAACACATCGACCTGTTCACCTTTTCACCTGTCCACTTTGCTTTCCCCAGTCAACCATATGCATAAATGGCCCTTCTGTAAAAGCCTTCATCAGCTGGCCTTCTATTTTTTCTGCGCTTAACTAGTCCTTCTCCATTTCCAGGTATAGCGCCAATGCTGATCCATTGAGGTACAACAGTATGAAACTCGCTAGGTAATCTATACCTTGGAGTCTTGCCACCAACTTAATTTTTTGCAGCCAAGCGGCGACATCTCCTTTGCCACAAAATGGCCTAACCGTCTCGTTCAAAACACAGACCATACCTGTCATTTGGGGGGGGGGGGGGGCAGGCAAAATAGCTTGTGATGCGAAGGAGGAAAAAGACAGAAGCAAAGAGAGAATTGTAATAGTCTTACCTATCGGTCTGTAAAGGGTCGCTCACAACATCCACATGCTCTGTTTCGATCTGGAAGATTCGTTTAACGTCCACATGCTCCGTCCATCACCGTACTGTCTAATACACCTGCTCTGATGCACTGTCTGCTGCCAACTGACTGCTTGCGCCTCGCTGACTCCACATGTTCACCGCAGCCCTTCTGGTGGAACCCACAAGCCCCACTTCCAATAGGACATGCCTATTCCCTCACTTCTAGTCTTTCCCTACAACACAGCCTGGCTCATAACCCACATTTTCTTCAAAAACTAAATGGAGAATTTATTTATGCCATGCCAAATGAGATAAATGGATGTAACAAACAGAGCCAATGGCTTACTTTTTTTTTTTATTAATGCTATTCCTCAGTTATTCAAGACACCTATTGATCTGCAAAGTTGAAGAAATGAGGAGTTATGATGCTCCTGTCTTTCCCAGTAGTATTACTGGAATTAGTGTAATAGCTAATGTTAGAAATCAAACCTTACCCTCTCTTTACCAACACAAAATTAAATCTTCTAAATCATCTCTCTCTTGTTAGGTGTTACTAATGACCTCTCCTGATAATTTCCTAACGTAACAAAAATTAAATCCCAAATACTAACTTTGTTCTTAAAAGACAGAAAATATTGAACAATTAGCTAACTCTCCACAAAGCTCAAGAGAGACTCACAATGGAATACTGTTCTTACATCTTAGAAGAAGTTGTTGTTACATACAAAAACATCCAAGGCCTGATCTAAAAGAAGGTCATCTGATTGATTTGCAAGGACTCATACTTTACCCTTTGGTGCATGTATTTGTGGATCATCTCTCTATCATTTACACTATAACTTCAACAGCATTTACTCTTCTGGATTAGATAGCTGCATCCAAGCCCATCCTCTCATGCCAATTCTAGCCATTATACTTGATCATTTCTCACCAGAACAACAAACTTCTGAAATTCACTTCCTACCCTCATTTTACCTTCACCACCAACTAGCAGAAATTCTAGGTAAACATCAAGTGCATTAATCTAATCATACTCAAAGAATCTCTCAAGGTCATAGGCACACTCCTTTTTCCTAAATAATACTTGTTACTTATTGCTGTATTTAAGCAACCTTATTTAAATGAAATAGTGTGAGTCAGTTCCCAGTAATGGCTGCTTGATTATTAAGCCATATATAAAGTCTCCTCTTATGTTATCTAGTTATCTATATAATCATAACACAACGTAGCATTAGCATAGAGAAACCTTGTGTCAATGATTCCATTTACAAGAACTTTACTATGTATTTCACAATGCTCACCATTATTCAGATAGAGATATTACTCTCTAAAAGAAAAACGTCCAACTAATTTCATAACATAATTCAATTTTTCATAAATACTAAACTCGTCATCATCATCATCATCATCTGCCTTCCATGCTGGCATGGGTGAGACGGTTTGAAAGGAGTGGTCCAGGCAGAAGCCTACACCAGACTTCTGTGTACTGTTTTAGCAGGATTTTTACAGCTTGATGCCCTTCCTGGCACTGACCACTCAGCAGAGTGAACCGAGTGCTTTTTACGTGGCACAAGCAGAGGTCATTTTTGGCAAGGTTTTTACAGCTGGATACCTTTCCAAATGCCAATCACTATACAGTGTGGAGTGGATGCTTTTTAAGTGGCACCAACACTGACAGAGTAACGAAGTAACTTGCAAGACAAGCATCCTTTGAGAAGAGGTGGGGAGCATTGGAGGAGCGGATCCTGTGTCAGATGATGAAAGGTTATAGTGAGACAGAGAGACAGAAAAAGGTGTCTTGCTGTAGAGGAGGTACAAGGTTACCTGGCCGGGGAGAAAGATCAAGAATGAAGACAGAAACAGGTGTGCTGCCACAAAGGAGATACATGGTTACCCAACCTGAGGGGAGTGCAGGAGAAGGAGGGAGAGAGTGGGAGACAGCAGGATAGAGATGGTGGTAAGTGACAGTTCTTACTCTTGAGGTTTGAAGGTCATAATAATATGCGGCAGGATATTGGCAAAGAAGTGTGATTAGAGAGTGCAGAGGGGAGGAAGTGAATGGTGAAAACCTAGGCATATATAGAGCTGGGGGTGGGGGTTACCGGACAGCAATGGTACAGAGAAACAAGGCCATGAGGACTGGATTGGGGAGTGAGAGGTAGGCATAATGCATGAAGGAGGAAATGTGAGGAAGAGAAGAAATGAAACGATGTAGATTAGTTTGATGGGGTAAGGTGTGTTAAAAGTTTTCTTGTTATTTGTAGATAGAACACACAGATCGGGGGGGGGGGGGCTAGCAGATAGCAATGATACAGTGAGACAGGGCCAAGAGGAGAGGATTGGGGAGTGGAAGGTAAGCATAGTGCATGAAGTGGAAATATGAGGAAGAGAAGAAATGTAGAGATGTGGTTTGGTTTGTTGCGGTAGGGTATGTGAGAAGTTTTCTTGTTAAGTGTAGGTGGGACACACAACCCTTCTAGAACTTAGTTTCGCTGACATGGGTAAGTTTTCTCAAGACCCTCATATCTCCATACATCTCAGTCCATTGTCATTTCCTCTGTGAAACCCAGCATCCTGAGATCAATCCTTACCACTTCATCCCACATCTTCCACAGGTACCATCCATTGCCATTGTACTTAGATTTTGTTGACCTGAAGAAAGCTTTCAACAGAGTCACCAACTCTGTTATCTGATGGTCTCTAAGGAAGTTAGGAGTAGAAGAGTGGCATTTTAGAGTTGTACAAGTCATGTACAGTGGTGCTGTCAGTAAGGTGAGAGTCGGCCATGAATACAGTGGTGAATTTAGCGACAAGTAAGGGTTCACCAGGGTTCAGTTTTTAGTCTGCTCTTATTCATCATAGTCCTCCAAGCCATAGCAGAGGAATTTAAAACTTGCAACCCATAGAAACTACTCTATGCTGATCACCTTGCTCTTATTGCAGAATGTATAGTAGTATTGGAGAAGAAATTCCAGGCATGGAAGAAAATCTTGGAATCAAAGGGTCTTAAAGATAACCTAGCAAAGACCAAAGTTGTTGTTAGAAAGAAAGCAGACAAGACTTTCTGTCAGGTAAATGGCCTTGCTGAATATGTAGGAGAGGGGTTGGAAGCACTAGCATAGCTAGAGTGTGCGCTGCCCCCAGACCCCACAAAAAACACATATTGCTTATAGCTGACCCAAAAGTGGCACCCCTTTAAAAGTTCCACCTGAGGTAGACTGCCCCTACCACTCCTCCCTAGCTATGCTAGTGGTTAGAAGTAATTCCATTCACTGCACCCAATGTACACTATGGATACATAAGCGGTGCAGTGGTGTCACAGGTAGATTAACAGGCAAAGCCGTCTTTCTGTGTTGCAGATATGTAGGAAAAATATGCACTCAGAACACATGGGAACTAGACTCTCTGAAATGCCCAAGAGGTTCTCTTGAGGTTGTAGATAGTGTTTGTTACCTAGGTGACCAGATTAGTTAAAATTACCCAAATACAAAAATTTAACATGAAATAACTTCTAAAATACAAAACTTTGTCAAAAATGTTGAAAGTAGATCGTGTTCAGAGTGAGCAATCACACCAGTATACGTAGTTTCAAACTGTTTAGTTAAAAGAGAATAATTTTTAAAATCTGTGAATGAAACTGAAGAGGTCCCATCTCTTTGATCTTGGTCACCAGTTCAGCCTTGGTGATGCAGGCTAGGTCATAATTTTTTGCTTGGTCAGTCAGCCTATTTAGCAATAAATGAACACTGAGACTGAGCTTTTGATAGTCAAATGACTGAATTATCACACACATATTTGACATTTTAAATGAAGAAAAGTTTTGAAGGAAATATTTCTAAATGTAAAATTTTTAGTGAATGCAGAAATGGCAGTTTGCAAATGTGAAAGTAACTAAACAGAATAAACTAGATCTGCTGGAACCAGTCCCAGATATTAATGAACATCAATCTTGATAACAAAAATATAATGGTGTATGCTGACTCATCAAAATATTATATTTTTTCCAAACTACAAAGTCTTCCGTATTTTCTGACTTATTTTTCTTGTCTCAATGAATTTAATTCAAAGAACTTTACTTTGTGGGAATAAGACTTTTTAAGACTGGGAAATTTAAGTATATAACAGTGAAAGCATACATTTATTTGTCTGCTGTTCTCTCTTCCATCCATACAACATTCAATAAATATACCACCACCACCACCACCAACGTCGTCATCATCATCCTCATCATTTAATGCCCATGTTTCACATTTGCATGGGTTGGATGGTTTGACAAGAACCAATGTGTCAAAGGACTGCATTAAGCTCCAATTTTATCTTTAGCATGATTTCTATGGCTGGATACCTTTCCTAGCACCAACCACTTCACAGTGTGAACTGGGTGCTTTTATCCTGTCATCCACCCTATTGAGGTTACCATTCAATTTGCAGAACTACAAGCCCTTAGGTAGATGTGGAAGGTGCAGCTTCATGCTTGGGGATGAGGGGATTACTATGAGAGAGGGTTTCTGCAGATGGGCTGCTTGGCTACTCACATCTAGTATGGACAAAAAAAAAAGGGGGAAGGGGAGGGAATGATCAGTAGGACCTGCAAGGTATAGAATGGTGTTAAGGGGCCCAGATGGCAAAAGTTGAGTAGAAGTAGGTGGGTGGATGGGTCATTTGTAAGGTTGTATAATGAGGTGAATGAGGGTGGTAGGGTAGACTGCCAAAATGGGTAGGGTTGAAAGAGGATAAGACAAGAGCCAAGAGGTATGGATGATAGAAGGCTGCAGAAGAGGAGGGGCAGCAAGTACATCAGTAAGTACAATTTGTTGGAATCAGTAAATGTTTCCTCTCAGATTCATCTGGAATACTCTCAAACATATCAATAATAATTAGTATTACCTGATAGATTATTTTCAATTAATTAATAATTGATAGAATATAATCTGTAATATATAATACCAGACATACTTTTGGGTGATGAATAATGGTAAAAGCCTTTGATTAAGGTTACCTGTGTAAATGTGATTTCTGTGCGAAGGAGACGTTTCTTGTTTAAAATGAAGAAAATATGGGCGATTGCAAATCTCTCAACAACATTTTATCTGAGAGCCTTCTCTGGATATGTCAATGAACAAAGCCACAATATTACAATATTTGTTCCATCCATCAAAAGTACTCATGATTGAAACCAACTCATGTAAAAGGGTGAACAAGCTGAAAGAGGGAAAATATACTTTTCTTTCAGACTACACTTTCATACTTATCAGCATTGAACCTCATAACAAATATAATCTTCTTGCTGAAAAGTTAATGAACAATACAGTCAATAGACTCCTAATAAAAGTATGAGAGATATTTTCTGGTCAAAGGATGGCCATTAATATTCATCAAGGAAATTCAAAGGCTGATAATTCTTACTGTAATTGTAAAATAATTAATATAATTAAAAAAAGATATAAAAATGAATGATTGTTGAATATTAGAAAAGAATTATGACCCACTGTCATTCTGTTGAAGAAGTTGAAAGTTAGTGGTAAATCCTGTTTTTCATCATTTGATATGGTAGATTTCAAGGAATGAGTCATCTCCTTATGGAGGGAAAGCAAAGCAGCTAGACAGTGATACAATAAAACCATATCACAACTTCATACCAGCATCAAGAAGTGAACTATCACATAGCATTACACTACTTCCTCTTCTCCTTATCCTCCTTTATGCTCTTGCAGTCACTTTTGTAACATTAAAAAAAAATAATTTATGTCTTAAACAAATATGTGGCAGAAAAGTTTCATGGAGTTAATACTTCTGCTGACAAAAAATGGATTTTCTCTGAGTGGAGGGCAGATTGTATGATATTTGTGTGTTAAGTGTGATAGCGTAAGCTAGTAAAACATGGACATTGAATGCAGAGGATGTGCAAAATCAGGAATGAAATGAGGCAAGAATGCTCTGCAAGATGTGTAATGCGAATTGTGAATGAAGAGTGGAGGATAAATGAACAAAGAGAAAAACTGGGTATAAGAAAAACTGATGTTAGTCTGCAAGAGAGTTGACAATGTGTGTATGTATGGACAAGTGAGTTGTAAGGAGGACGACAGTTTGGTAAAGAAGCGCCAGGCAATCTAATTGAAAGGAATTCATAGTAGAGAAAGATGAAGAAAGAATGGGTGAAGGCTTATCTCATCATGAATGAGATGATATGTGATCATAAGTAACAAAATGTTGTGCTGGTGAAGACTCATTCAAGCCCCACAATCATGGGAAAAAATGGATGGAAAATTATGATGACAATGACGATGATGATGCTTTGTAAACAATAACAATATTGGTTGTAGGTTTTGAATGGACCTCTGCATTTCTGACAGTAAAAGAGACAGAGGGGTGTTGGTGAAACTCAGGGGAAATAAATAATAAAGTTTTTCTGTTTGAGACTCCAGTTTATAGACAATTTTGAGCAAATTTCTCAACCACAAAGTCATATTTGTATTGTTAATTCTTTTATTTGCTGCACAGTTTAAAAACCTACTTTGTTTAAACACTTGACACCTAACAGATGCAGACACAGCTGTGTGGTTGAGAAACTGTGGTTAAGTGGCTTCTGGTATAGCCCTGGGATGATCGAAGCCCTATGAGTGAATTTAGTAGAGGAAAATTGAAAGAAACTCATTCTGTGTATGTGTGTGTGTGTATGTATGTATGTAGCAGGAACATTAGCAAAGTCCCAACCACCAACAGATCTTAGCTATATATATATATATATATATATATATATATATATATATATATATAAATGGTCCATCTGTTAATCAGTGGTCATATCACTACCAACATTAATAGCTGCAGGAACTTATGCCACTCAACGATGGTTGCTAGTCTGCTGACGCTCATCTGTCACAGACACACACAAACTGATTCATCATGGCTTTATATCCCTATCTCTTTCTCTGTCATTGTAAACATGTGTATGTGTGGGTATGTGTGTTTTTTTGTCTTCCTGTATTAGCATCACACACTGTGAGTGTTATTATCATACAAATGGTGTTTTCATTTCCAAATTTGCATGAAAATGTTTCCAGTAATGGGAAAATATTTTACTTGGAAACAAGTGAGGCAACAAGAAGGGCATCTGGATTTAAAATTATGTTCAACTTTTGAAAGCATGCTTTGTGGTTGAATGAAATCTATTTATTTTCATGAAAATTATGGAGTCTGTTAATTGTCAAAGGAATTACTCTATATTATAAAGTATTTTTGGATTATAATCTGCAGAGAGAATATACAGGCCCAACAACTTGATGATTACGATTTCAATGGATCATCATCATCATCATCAACTTCATAATTTAATCCCTATTTCTCCGTGCTTGCATGGACTAGATGGTATTTGTTGAGACAGATTTTCTACAGGTGGATGCCCTTCCTGTTGCCAACCCTCACCTGTTTCCAAGGAAGGTAATATTTCCTCCAAGACCAGACTTATTTTTATGGAAGACTGGAAATGAAGGATACGGCTTGTTTGATGGTAACATTCATTTACAACCATCGCATGAAGCCAAGGCAAGGAGACAGTAATACACACGCACACACATGACGGGCTTCTTTCAGTTTCCATCTTCCAAATCCACTCACAAATTTTTGGTCTACTATACCAGAAGACACTCACCCAAGGTACCACACAGTAGGACTGAACCTGAGACTATGTGGTTGGGAAGCAAACTTCTTACCATACAGCTATGCTAATGATCTATGTTTATGTATTCGACAACATTCAGAATATATGACTTGGCAATGGAGATATAGGAAGCAGAAGCTGAAAGAAGTCAAGCATTCCACCAAAGCCACAAATTCTATATATGACTATATAGCTACTAGACTTGTTCTAAAACAATTTTGTGATAATAATTCCTAGAGAGAACATACAGGTAACTCTGAAATGACCATTCTTTGCTAGTTAGGTTGACATGACTCAACTAATCTTGAAGCTGTTGGTGAGTCTAAAGATCATGGTGCGGACATTGATAAGGGTGTAGTGGAATATTCAGCAATCAACCAATGTCGTGATTCACTGGAATGTTGCTTACATAATCAGCAAATTTGACCAGTTGCAACTTTGCATGTAAAGAAAATTACGCATGTGATCAACAAAATCTGGCCAATCATGACTTCATGTCGAAATGGGCTGCAGCAACCATATCAACTTTTGGCATGTTCCCTTCTGAGCCGATCAATAGGTATAAAATGACACACACATGCAACTGCAATCCAGAGACCTATGGGATGTAGCTGAGATGACAAGGTAGACTGATGGTGCACAGGTACAGGCTGAGCTAATGTCATTGTAATGAGCTATCTGCTGTAACACAACTCACTGTAACTTTTTGAATGCTATTACAATAACACTCAAACCTTTTCAATAAGAATTAAAGTGTGTTCATAAAAACCACAATAGATATCGTCATCTTCTTCTATGTACAACTTTTGACTTCCAACGCTAGAAATAACAGCCAGCACCCCAGAACTAACATCCGCAGTCACATACAACTCCTAGCAGTTAGTGATTCAGCACAAATACAAGTGTTCACGACACATCCTCCAACCACAAGGATTTTGTATTCTTTCATGCCTTGCAGCTACACCGTTCTCATTTGCTAACACCATAATTGGATTAAAAAAAAAACAACTTTAGAATTAATAAAATTTGGGGAAACAGTTGAGACTATTTTAGCTATAAGCATGGGTATGGCTGTATGGTTAAGAAATTTGATTTGTAATCATGTGGTTCCCAGATCAATCCCACTACATGGCACTTTAGTGAGTGAAATTGGTTGATTGAAATTGCATAGAAGCATGTCAGATGAATAGTAATGAGTTATAGTTTCTCATTCCTATCAGCTAACACTGGCAAAATCTTTGGAAAAGGTCATGGCCAGTGTTGTAGTGAACTTCCTCTCTCTATTATATATAAATACTTATGAATGTAGCAGGTAACAGCTAACCTTTGGGTGCTGTTTTAGATCCCGTTGTGTCTACCACTCTGATTGGTTGGTACTGGCGCTATTTGTCTCTTACTCTATCACATGCCAAAATGCAACCCAACCAATCATAGCCTCCAAGTAAGTCACGTGAGACAGTCTTTTCTAAACAGCATTTGAGCCTACCATTAGCTATCAAAATCTCGAGGTCTGTTGGTTTCAGACTTTCTATAGTCTAACCACTGACCGCATTGCAGTGATCTCCATCTTCATCACCACCATCATGTCTCTCACCAATGTTGTCAACTATATCTACACTGCACCGGTTCTAACATATCGCTGTTCGTGAGTTTTCCTCACCAGGGTTAACAGCTAACATACAACCCATGCAAATGCATGTAGATATCTGAATAAATGTCCATCAACCACTTTCATTCAGCTTGTGTATATATATGTGTGGCCACAATAAACGTATTTAAAGTTATCACCTTTGTTCCATGTATTTCTTCATCGGGGTTTTCTACCAAACGAGATTACAGCCTTCTGAGTGAGTCACATTAGGTGGCTCAACAACAACATACCCATCTATAATGATGACCCCAATGTAACATGGACACTTATCCTTCTAAAATGTTGACCCCGACACAACATGGACACTTATCCTTCTAAAATAGTGACCCCCGACACAACATGGACACTTATCCTTCTAAAATGGTGACCCATGATGTTCAAGACCACCACATCATCTATAATGGTGAACCCCGATGTGGAAAACATATCCTTCTATAATGGTAACCTCGATGTAGCATGGAACACACATGATGACCCTGATGCAGAATACATCAACTTGACTATCCAACTATAATGGTGACCCGACGTGTAAAACACACCACAATGTTCCAGACCACTATCCATCTAAAATGATGACCACGATGTTCCAGACCACTAAACCAACTAAAATGGTAACACAACACAGCACAGCACACACTACAGGCCCGTTGACTTACCAAATGTGGACCCCACATCTTATGTCCTGCGACTCAGGTCATTCTTTGCTGACCTGCCACCAATGCTTCCTCATGACCAGTCTATTTCTTCTACAGAATCTCCAGATATTTCTACCTGGACTCACATGTTTGTAAGAAATGATGCCGTCAAGGGACCACTCACACCTCCCTACACTGGACCCTATCATGTTCTTAGAAGCACACAGAAACTGTTCTCTGTGGACATTCATGGAAAAAAAAGAAACTGTCACTATCGAAACATTTATGCCACTTGCTGATACACCCATCATTTCACAAACACTGCTACCCCCCCCCCCCCCCCCAACACCACCTCCACAAACACATTCTTCATCTTACAGGACATTCTGGCAGATCGGTTCATTGGCTGAAGAAACTGTCTCAGACTATTTACATTTCTTAACTTTGCCTTGCCAGTGACTGTTCTGGAGAATAGACTTATGTTGCTATAGACACCACATTCACATTTTTTCTCTTTCTGTATCATTGTACAAATATGCTTTGTTCTATTTGGTTGGACATCTTTCTTTGCTGAATGTTTTTCCTTGTATACTTGCATTGTAATTTTCACATTGTTCCAGTTTTGATTGTTAAATATTTTGTTCATATTTAAAAAAAATTTTTGCTCAACATTCATACATACATATACACATATATGCTGTCTGCCTCATGCTATCCACTCCAACACATTTCTAGGTTTATTCTAGCAGAATGCTTTTCTCATCTGGCAAAAAGCTCTTTACATGTTTTTGTCATGTGTTTCTTCTCTGGTTTGTAGGATAGACAAACCACCTCTTATAAATGCATAACAGAAGCCAGCCAAGGTAGCACTGGCATTGGCCACGTTCGGATGGTGCTTTTTCTGTGCCACCAGCACAGGGATCACAACTACAATTTCCATTTGGTTTTTATTTTGATATACTTGACTCAATAGGTCTCCTCAAGCACAGCAGGTCGCCCTAAGATCCAAGGTAAGCACAGCAGGTCGGCCTATGATCCAAAGTACTTTTGAGTGAGCTGGGACTAGTTATGCGAAACTGGTGTAGGATCCAGTAGTGAAATCACTTTATTTGTTGGGTCTTCGCAGTCACAGCAAATCTCCAGAGGTCTCGGTCTTTCGCCATTGCCTCTGTGAGGCCCAACGTTCAAAGGTCATGCTTGACCACCTCATCCCATGTCTTCTTGGGTCTACCTCTACCTCGGATTCCTTCAACTGTTTGGGAGTGGCACTTCTTCACACATCTCTCCTCATCCAATCATGACCATACCAGTGCAATCGTCTCTCTTACACGCCACATCCGGTGCTTCTTACGTCCAACATTTTTCTCAGGGCGCTTACACTCTCTCGTGTGTGCACACTGACATTACACATCCAGCGGATCATGCTAGCTTCATTTCTTTCGAGCCTATACATGTCCTCTGCAGTCAGGGTCCCTGTTTCACTGCCGTGAAGCATGGCAGTTTGCACACATGCATCGTACAATCTACCTTTCACTCTCTGAGCGAGAGGCCCTTTGTCACCAGTAGTTGTAGAAGCTTTCTAAACTTTGCCCAGGCTATTCTTATTCTAGTGGTAACACTCTCAGAGCATCCACCCCCACTACTAACTTGGTCACCAAGGTAGTGGAAGCTATCAACTACTTCTAGTTTCTCCCCCAGGAGTGTGATGGAATTTGTTTTCTGAGCATGTGTGGTGTCTATTGCCCCTGTGCATCTGCCGCACATGAAAGCTAGCTTCTCGGTTAACCTCTTTCTAATCTCGGAGTGTGTTGGTTCTAGACTTTCCAAAGTCTAACCATTGACCATATTGCAGCGATCTCCATCTTCGTCGCCATCATGTCAACAACATCTACACAGCACCAACACACTGCACCGGTTCTAACATATCGCTGTTCGTGAGCTTTCCTCTCCAGGGTTAACAGCTAACATACAGCCCACACAGATGCATCTAGTTATATGAATAAATGTTAATCAACCACATTGAAGACATTTAAAGTCACCACCTTGTTTCATGTCTTTTTTTTTTATACCGTTTTCCTACCAAATGAGATTACAGCCTTCTGAGTGAGTCACATTAGGTGGTTCAACAACAACCCGCCCATCTATAGTGTCTTTCTTACTCAGGCAAAGCCACAAGAATAACAAACCGAAACAAAAGATATTCATTTATTATCAAATTCTTGTAGAACATATTCGAAGGGAGGCTAGAAAATATTGTAACATTAAAAGGATTGCTGTGGAGTTGATCCCAGAAAGAAGATATTCAGTAAAAACGTCCACTTAAAAACAGGAAGAATCGATTAACAAGGGAGATAATTATGGTTTTATCAGGTCGAAAACTGTTCATTTCAATTATCAAATACTCCATATGTAAACACCATTTATTTAAACAGTTAATATTTAAAGATTTCATATTCATTAAACCATGCCCACCATCTCTCTATCCGTGTGTGTGTGTTTATCTGTAGATATTTCCCATATATTAACTTTTAGAATGCAGCAAAACAAGAAATCTATGCTTATGAATATGTTTTTGAAGTTGAACTTTTAAAGCGAGATATCATCTAGTTTACGATACTTAGTTTATGTTTTCTTTTTTAAAATAAACGTATCTTAAAGTTTCCAAGAAGTTTCCCTTTTCATAACATTTATACCGCACAATAATGATGTATAAATGATCAAAGGTAGTGTAATTTGGGAAAAAAGGATTCTAATAAAATATATAATTATTTTTCGGTGTACAATAACCAAATTACCGCATTACTACACTGTAATACTTATTTTGTTGTATTAAAAACAGCTGTTAATGTTTTCTTAGGATACACCTCAGGAAAATTCTATTGAATTACTGATACACTAGAAGGTAAAATGAATGAATGTCTTTTCTTTGGCAAGAACATCAAATCATTTATATTTTGCCTGGAGATTGTTCATCCATTAGAAGCCCAACACTAATTAACGCAGTCCATTAATTAATATATATTACCCATCACCTAATTATCTTCCCCTGTCTACCAGGTGTCGCTGTAGTCGGCACAGTGTCACGTAAATATAAACCAAAGACGGCGATGGAGGATGTTTACCGATTCACGAAATAATAAAATATTGCAGGTTTGTTTACTTTAAACATTTTTATATTTGCTTCCACGCAACGATACGTGGAAGTTATAGGGATTATTTTCCGCTCTGCAGTAATATTGTGCACTGAATATGTACCAAGTTAGGCGTGAATTATACTGGAGGTAGTCGTCTGCAATGTTCAGCTGAGAGCTTCTGGTCGTCAGAAGAATTAAGGGATTTCAAGAAACGTTTGCAGCCACCATATTCCGGTCGTGTTTTTAATTATATTACACAATCTTCATAGAATTATACACATAAACATTTTCTGTTTACTTTGTCTTTTATTTGCTCGCAAATTGCCATTAATTGTTATTTTCTAATTGTAATTATATTTAAAACTTTCTATGTCATACAATTTTTTACAGGCACACATACACACCCACATGGGTGTGTGAATGCGCTCGCGTGTGGGTGTGTGTGTATATATATATATAAAAACAAACACATATATATACGGGCGTGACTGTAAACAAGGGAAGAAAAAGAATACTTGATACTTTCAGTTGAGTGACATCATTCATTACTGAATCTTAACATATTCTTACTCCGAGTGCCTTGATGTCGACCTTCGAACAAAACAACGACAGGCATCTATAAATTCAAGATAACCATCTGCGAGAATTCAATTTCGAATAAGAAAAAAAGAGTATCGTTATGTGTGTGTGTGTGTGTGTGTGTTTAAAGCAACAGCCAAAATATTTTTCCGGTATCTGTTCCGGCAATTTACGTTCCGACGGCGACACCTGCAAAACCCCTCCACATGTCACCGAAGATGCCCAACTCGGCATCGTGTCGTCGCAGACGTTGCCGTCTTGAACGCAAAAAGCGAGAACAGATACTGCAAGGCATCCTGTCTACCGTTTTTTAACAGTTTTAATATTGCACCACTCTGAATGGCTACTTTTTTTTTTATCGACCCTGAAAGGCTATATATATGTTTGTGCGTGTGTCCTCGCCATTGTTTTACGTCCGCTTTCCATGCTGACATGGGTTGGACGGGGCGTTACGTTCGGAGTAACACACCTATGCGAGGGTAATGGTGACCTAAGACAGGTGAGGAGAGATTGGAGAACTTTATCTCGCTTGCTTTTAACTTTTGGCTTGGTTCTTATGGCTGGTTGCCCTTCCTAACACTAAACCACTTTAATGAGCTTACTGAATGCTTTGTTGTTTTGTGGCACTAGCACCAGAGAGGTGTTATGTCCTCAACAAGACTAAAGGTTGCCTCATAACCTCGTACTTAACAGAATGCACCAGCTCCAGAAAGGTAGCTATGCCCTTGATATTGCTAAAGGGAACTCACCCCACTACATTTTTGCTCATTTGCCAACATTTTTTACAGAGTGAGAAGCATGAATGATAGTAATGAGAAGGCTGTGTGATATGGAGTGGAATGATAGGAGTAGTCTATATTCTAAAGTGTGAATCTTCAAGGCAATATGACTGAGATAAGGAGATGACTGAGGTCTATGTGAGCCAGGAGATAGTGGTGACAGAGGCCCATGGTATGTGAGAAAAGGAATGAATGTTGTAACAGAGAGAGAGGGACACAGAAAGATGACAAGCGGTAGAAGAGATAAGAGTGTACTATGTACAAGTGGTCAAATGTTGCCATCTTTACATTGGTGATGAGATGAGTTTGAGGGGTTGATTGGTGAAAGTGCTAGCAAGTAGGTAGGTCCTGTAACAGTGAGTGACACAAAAAGTGATAGGAAGAGGAAAGAATATGTACAATGGCATCTTTAGTTACACTGATTGGAAGTTGTGTATGACAAACTGAAGAGATTCACTGCAATCTTCAAGGCGAAGGTAAACAATACACGCATCACCCGTTTTCAGAGTTTAGGGCTAGGGTTAGGGTTACAATGAAAATGGGTGGTGTGCATATTCTTTACCTCTGCCATTTTTAATCCCACTGGAAGCTGGGTACAGTGTAAATAGAGGTGGTTGTGATAGAGAGATGAGAAATAGGTGTGAGTGAAGAGAGAACAAAGTATGGGTGAGAGAGTGCAATGTGTGGTGAACCGTAGAGAAATTCACTGTTGCTGTTAGTCACTCCAACAGCCTTCATTATCATCACCATCATTTAACATCCATTGTCCATGCTGGCATGGGTTGGGCGGTTTGACCAGGGCTAGCAAGCTGGAAGGCTGCACCAGACTCTCGTCTGATTTGGCATGATATCTATGGCTGGATGTCCTTCCTAATGCTAACAACTCTGAGAGTTTAAGTGGGGGTGGGGGTGCTTTTATGTTCTACCGGCGCAGGTGCCATTTGCATAACACCAATATCTGCCACAGCTACAATTTTACTTGGCTTGATGAGTCTTCTCAAGCATGGCCTAATGCCAAATGTCTTGATCATTTGTCATTGCTTCTGTAAGGCCCAACACTTGAAAGGTGCTTTTCATGTGCCACTGGCATTGGCCACCTTGCCTTCGTGAGGCCCAACACTTGAAAGGAGTGTTTTATGTGCCACTGGCATGAGTGTCAGTTATGTGACACCAGCATTGGCCACGACTACAATTTCACTTGACTTGATGGGTCTTCTCAAGCACAAAAGTCTTGGTCACTAATCATTGTCTCCATGAGGCCCAATGTTTGAAGATCAGGCCTCACCACCTCATCTCATATCTTCCTAGGGTTTACCTCTTCCACAGGTTTCCTCCGCAATTAGAGATTGGCACTTCTTTGCACAGTTGTCCTCGTCCATATGCATCACATGACCATACCAGCGCAGTCGTCTCTCTTGCACACCACATCTGATGCCTCTTATGCCCAACTTCCAGTGAAGCATACTGGCTTCATTTCTTTCAAGCCTATATATGTCCTCGGCTGTCACAGCCCATGTTTCACTGCTGTGTAGCATGGCTGTTTGCACACAGGCATCATGCAATCTGCTTTTCATTCTGAGCGAGAGGCCCTTTGTTGCCAACAGAAGTAGGATCTCTCTGAACTTTGCCCAAATTGTTCTCACAGCTACACTCTTGGAGCATCCATCTCCGCTACTAACTTGGTCACCTTGATAATGGAAGCTATCTACTACCTCTAACTTACTCCACTGGCAGTTGATGGTGTCTATTTTCGGTGTTTATTGTACTTGTGCATCTTCAACACAAAAGCTATTTTCCCTGTTAACCTTCCTCTGATATTGCTGTACCTCTTATGTGTCCATAACTTACACCAGGTACATCTTGGAGTTTCTACCTATGCTTTTTCTACCTATGCTTTTTCTACCTATTGAGCAGGGTCATCTACCTGATGGGATTTGTGATTTGTCTGCCTTGCTACTTACTAAGACTTTGGTTTTTGCTAGGTTAGCTTTAAGGTCCTTTGATTCTAGACCTTGCTTCCATACCTGAAACTTCATCCCTAGTTCTGGTAGTGATTCAGCTATAACAACAAAGTCATCAGCATAGAGGAGCTCTCAGGGTGGCCTGTCTTAAATTCCTCTGTTATTGCCTGGAGGACTATGATGAACAAGAGGGGGCTGGGGATTGATCCTTGGTGAACCCCTACTTCTACCCGGAATTCTTCGCTGTATTTGTTGCTAACATTCGCCTTACTGACAGTGTCCCTGTACATGATTTGTACAGCTCTCACCAATTGCTCATCTATCCCTAGTTTCTGCATTGACCACCAGATAAGGGATTGGGGAACCCTGTCAAAGGCTTTCTCCAAGTCAACAAAAGCTAAATACAGAGGTTTATCATTGACTATGTATTTCTCCTGCAGCTGCCTTACCAGAAATTTAGCATCACTGGTGCTTCCTGGCACAAAACCAAACTGCATCTCAGCTAGACTATCTCTCTCCCTAATTAGTTGGGTTATCACCTGATCCAACAATTTGATACCTCTGTAATCATTTTTATGTAAGGCATCACTTTTACCTTTTTAGCAGTTGACTGTGGTCTGCTACACCATTGGGTATGATTCCTTTGTGTATCAACTGATTTACAATATGGGTGACTAACCCATAACCCACACTGCCAGATATTTTAAGCATCTCAGTGGTGACTCCTGTTGGGCTGGGAGCTTTCCCTGTCTTCATATCCTAAATTGCTTTATCTACCAAGGTACTATTGATTCGGATAACTGGTGCCTCATTTGGATCAACATTTGGCAAACTCTCCTCCTCCTCCTCCCCAGTGGCATTTCCAAGCTCCTTTCTTTGCAGAATCATTAAGTGCAAGTGAACTCTCATCCATGTGGACACGTTTCTTTCTTATTGCATCACAGTTTGCTCTCACACACTTTCTTGCAATCCCAAACACTTCAAGTCTTGTCACTGAACATAGGCAAACTTCTTCTTTTCTGCTTCTTCCCTGGCTAGATATACCTGTCTCCTAGCTTCCCTTCTGGCTATCTGATACAGTTCCATGTTGTCCTCACTCTTCCAGGCCTAGTTCTTTGCTCTAATATCCTTGTCTACTGCATTGTTCCACCACGACGATGTCACCCTAGGACTGGATGGGACTTTGCACCAGCCACAGATTTGGTCTGTGGCACTCAGCAAGCTATTCTGTAGGAATTCTCAGTTGCCCACAATGTCACAAATTTGTAGCTGTTCCCCCGTCTCATCAAATTTCTCAGTTAGGATGTCCTTAAATCTCTGGCCATGTGAAGGGTCCTTAAGCTTCTAAATCCTTCTTTTCCAGATTGGTCTGCTTCTTGGCTTCCTTCCGGCCTGATATCTAAACTCACTCATGACTAGTCCATGCTGGGTGGGTGGCTGTTGGGTACATTCTTCACCAGGGAAGGTCTTTGTATTGAGGAGCAACCATACATTCTGCTGTCTGGTGAGAATGTAATCAAGTTGGCTAGCAGCGTCACCTGATTGTTAGGTTATCAGGTGGCTGACTTCTTAAAGTTAGTGTTGTAGATCAATAGGTTATTGGCATCACAGAACTCCAGTAGCCTTGTCCTCCCTTTGTTCAATTTCATGGCCCCCATGAATACCATGCTGCCTGACATGCCCGTTGCAATCCCCAACCATGAAGATGCGATCATTGACACTTGTCTTTGAGGTAGCCTGCAGAAGAACATCAAAAAAGTGGTCCTTATCTTCATTTGGTAGGCCCGCTTGTAGGGTGTAGGCAGAGATAATTGTTGCTATACTATTCTGTAAAACTAGCCTGAGCTTAAGTACTCTATTGTACACTCTGACTACCTCTATGACCTTATTCTCCTATTTCTCTGCATAAAGTATACCCACACCACCCACATTGTCACTGTTACCTTCCCAGAAGATTTTATACCTCTGAGTTTTGCCTGTTAGGAACCTGGCTGAAGCTCCTCTCCATCTTACTTCTTGAATGCAACATATATCAACATTCAATCATTATCTCAACAATCTCCCTAGACATACCTTTCAATGTGCCTACATTGACAGTACCAACTCTGAAAACTGGGAAAGGGCTGTGGGAGGGAGCATGAGAAGGAGAGAGGGTATTCAGCACCTGAAATGAAGGTTTCATGACATGTCACATCAGCTGTTTTTGCTTTGACCTACCATCATTCAAACATGTTAACATTGTTGCTCCTATTGGAGTGAGTGTAATGTAAGCATTGTAAATATAAGCATTATTGCCGCAAACATAAATAGGCCAATATTTAAACTAAGTAAATGAGCCACTATTGGTTAGTCCATTATATAGAGAAAGGAGTAGGTGGTTTGTTAATTTACTAAGTAACACATCTTCTTTTGGTGCCTGCAGTAGTGTGGATGATTGCTGGGGGGGGGGGGGAGGGTAGGGGAGCCATGCAAGTCTTCTGGCGCAGAAGTGAGGCAGAGCCTTGTAGAGGTTTCCAGTATGAGATTTCTGGTATAGATGGTGAGGGTGAGAATGGGTGGGCACGTCGTGGACAAGTAAAGGCCAGCTTCATCTCAGGAAATAGCAGCCAAGATAGAAAATCATTAGTGAGGCAGAGAGAGAGAGAGGAGTGATTGAGAGATGAATCTAGGGGCATGAGTAATGGAAGTAAGAGAAAGGCTTGGTGTAAGGGACATAGGTGATAGTGATAGAGATTATGGACAGATGAACGATAGGGATATAAAATGTGAAGGACGAAAGATAGGGAGCAAGTGATATGATGTTAAAGAGATGAGAGGCTATTGACCCTCTCTTACAACCGACTCATCCACGTCATTTCCCTCTCTTTCATCCTTCCCCTATCCACTACATTATTATTATTATTATTCTGTTGCATTTGTCTGCTTCTCTTCTGCCAGTCATCACCTATTCTCCCCTTCCCCCAACTTATTAATTACACAACCATGCCTGTGCCTATATACACACTTATATATCATACATATGTGTGTGTGTGTATATATCTGCATGTATAAAAGTATGTGTGTATCTATATATATAAAAATGAGAATGTGTGTCTGTCTGTCTGTGTGTGTGTGTGTGTGTGTGTGTGAATCCCTAAAACTCGAGAACTACACAACCAATTTCATTCAAATTTTACAGATGCCTTACTTAGGGTTCCAGTTGTGTTTTAGTCAAAAAAAATTTTTAACTTCTTGCAGAGTTCGAGCACACGGCAACATAATATCTCCTCCACTATTTAAGTATTACGTGTCAAAAGTGAAACAAAAACACTCATGTCAAATACTTTCACTTTAAAAATGAAACTATTCTACTAACTGAAACAATCACATTTCGATACTGGAATGACAGATACTTTCACAGAGAGAGAAAGAGAGAGAGAGAGATGTATATGTATACATATACATGTATATGTACACCATTTCGATACTGTAATGACAGATACTTTCAGAGAGAGAGAAAGAGAGAGATGTATATGTATACATATAGATGTATATGTACACGTATATGTATAGATATAGAGAGAGAGAAAGAGAGAGAGAGAGAGAGATGTATATGTATACGTATGTGTAGATGTATATATATATATATATATAGATGTACATGTAATATGTACACATATATACATATATACATGCATACAGATATCTATACATATATACACCCATCACACACACATACACATGCACACAAACACACACATTAGTCATTTGTTTTCTTATCCAAAACTACGTCAAAAGTACTGAATGGATCTTTATGAAATTTGGAAATTATATTCTTTGCATAACGGCCATAACTCCCATGAAAATTCATATATTTTTGATGTTGATGAAATTTTAACCCGAACATAACAGATGAGCATTATTTAGTAAATGATGTCACACGTTATCGAGGCTACCATTCTTTCTGGATGTGCAAAAGGGGATGACGTCTTTATTCCAAGAATTCCTCTTACTCCATCAGGAGCAGACATTCCTTTTACATTCAGAAGACTACAATTTTCTCTTCGTGTGACTTTTGCCATGTCCATAAACAAATCTCAGGGTCAAACACTGTCTGTAGCTGGTCTTCTCTTGGAAGAGCCCTGCTTCTCACATGGACAACTGTATGTTGGCTGCTCAAGAGTGGGCAGCAAAAAAAACCTATTTGTATATGCTCCACAAGGGAAAACAAGGAACATTGTTTACAACGAGGTGTTATAATCACAACAGCAAGAAAGTATGTACATGATCACCTTCTTTTACGAAACTTCATTGACTTTCATATATTTATATTGATATACATATATATACGTGTGTTTGGGTGCGTGTGTGTATATACATCTCTATATATAAAGATGATGCGTAGTCTAGACGGCGTTTTTAGATTTCATTATTCTCTTTAACCCGGGCAACGCCGGGTATTTCTGCTAGTATATATATATATATATATATATATATATATATATATATGCTATAGCCCAGGTGATAGGCATGGCATCTGAAGCCACCTCAAGGTGGGTGAGGTCAATAAGCAATCACAAGTACAACCTTCTACTGTGGGAAACTAATTCAATCTTCACTGACCCACTCGGATGAAGCAGAGGGGGAGGGATCCTGAAAAACTTTATGATGTAGAAGGGTTTCTGACATTGCAATGGATTCAGAAAAACTTGCAATACCCCTTAGCAGCCCCTGCAGTTTCTGCATAGGGCAAAGCGCTTCCTCTTTTAACTCCCCACCCCACCATGGGGTTATAATCTAAGCTCTGTCCTTGTGAAGCACATCCCCATGTTCTCATTCATCCAACGTATGTATATGTCTTATTTTAAATATGATATACAGAGTAATTGAAATTTTTGGTGAATTCAATTTGCAGAGCATATACATATGTAACCAGAAGACTGTAAAAATTTGGTATGTCAACAACATACCAAATTTTCCACTCTTCTGGTTTGATATATTCTATATATCATCATCTTCTTCATTTAATGTCCATGTTCCATGTTGGCATGGGTTGGATGGTTTGACAAAGATCCAATGAGTCAAGGGGCATTGTACTCCAGTGTCTGCTTTGGCATGGTTTCTATGACTGGATGCCCTTCCTAACACTAACCACTTTACAATGTGTACTGAGTGCCACCTGCACTAATGAGATCACTATGTAACTCACAAGTCAACAAACCTAGGGAGGGAGGATACTGCCCCTGTATGCCAGATGGGTTTTAAGGTATGGGGAAAGAGATTGGAGTAGAACAGGTTCTTGTTGTAGAGGAGCTACATGGCTACTCCCATTTAGGAGAGAGAAAGTGTGAACAAATCAGAGGTGTCTCCAAAGCAATAGACTGGTGATGAGGTGTCCAAGTGGAACCACAGGTAGCAGGAGCAGTAATGGGTGGTGGGAATAGGAGTTTGCAAGAGTGGTGGAGAGAAGAGATAGCAAAGTGGGAGATGGAGGCAGGCAACGTCTGTAATGATTGAGGCAAGGGATGCATGAGTTAGAGGGGTTACAGTGATAGTGGTAGTATAGTAGTAATGATACTGTTGATAGGGAAAGAAGAGAGAGAGTGAAAGATATGACATATCTGGGTAGACTGCAGGAGCAGAGGTGTAATACATGAGGAAAGATAATTTGGTGGTTTGGGGAGGGAGATGGCCACTGTAATGTGGGTGCGGAGAACAATATTAATGAATAAAGAATGGTTAACAAGTGATATTCTGGGTATATATATATATATATATATATATATATATATATATATTTCCTGTCTTGGTTTGTGTTTGCCACCTTGGAATCCTCTGTTTAGTGGGTCGATCCACTACTCAGGAAGAGACTATTCTAGAGTACGTTCTTGCCTTATCTTTGAAACGTCTAGTTAGAATAGAGGCAGCTGACGAAGGATTTATTCCAAGTGGCTATCTGTTTTCCTACGTGTTCGTTCCGTTGTCTGTAGTTCATTTTTCTAACGTCCTGTACCCTGATATGCATCTATATACACATGTAGATGTAAGTATGTACATATATGTGGGTATACATGCATACATATTCCTTGTATTATTATATCATCGAACGCACGCATCCATTTGCAAGTAAGTTCTGACTATATATATATATATATATATATATATATGTATATAAATAAACATAATTAAAGGATGGAGCCTGGTGCAGCCTTCTGGCTTGCCAGTCCTCAGTCAAATCGTCCAACCCATGCTAGCATGGAATGCGGACGTTAAACGATGATGATGATACGCACACACACACACACACACATGCATACATCTATACAATATATCCCCATGCAGTGCTTTGAGAAGTCAGTTTCATTATGATGGGATGATGGGCACGTTTTCACGAGAACTTCATATCACCAGATATCCTGGTCCTTTGCCATTTCCTGTGAGACTAAGTGTCCTGGTGAAGGCTGACCACTTCAACTTATGTTTTTCTGTGTCTTCCTTGTTCACAGGCTCTGGCTATGTTTAATGATTATCACTTCTGTATACAGCTATCTTTGTCCATACACATCACATCTGTATCAGTGCAGTCTTCTTTAATGCATACTATATCTGAATCCTTTTATGCTTAGTCTTTCAGTACATTTATACTTTGACATTTATACATTCTTATATTGCACATCCAACAGAGAATGCTAGGTTAATTTCTTTCCAGTAGAAACCATACCAAAGTCAGATGAGCTGTATATATGTATATATATGAATCATCATCATTTAACATCTGTTTTCCATGCAGGCATGGGTTGGATATATATATTTATGTATGTAATATATGTGTGTGCGCGTATGTATGTATAATCATTTAACATCTGTTTTCCATGTTGGCATGGGTTGGATGTATATGTATGTATGTATGTACTGTAAAAACTTATGTAATTTACGCACTTTTTTTCACAAAAGTATAAATAAACTTTAGGGTATGTATAAATTACATGAGTAGATCATTTCCAGAAATTTTTTTTGTTGATAAAAGATGTATAAAACATAAACATTTGTACAGAAAAATAATGACTTAAATATAATGAAGTTGACTTTTATTTATGTTGGATTGTATAATGCTTACTTTTTCTGTATAAATTTACTGAAACCATTAAATGGTTAACTAGCTTTTGAAGTCTGACGTTCATGCTGGTAAATACGGTTTGGGCCATATTTTACATTGCTTGGAGTTTCTACCTATTGTAATGGAGCACCATTCACATACATAGTGATATGGATATTCCTAACTGAAAAAATGTAATGATATGGATAATCTTGATTGTATGGTTTTATTTTTGTCTGTTCATTACTTGGCACAGTTTTAAGTTTGTCACACTGTTTACACCAATTTCAAACATTAGCTTCATTAGCATTAAAATGCCTTCCAGCAGCTCTATCGCCACATTCAAATGAATATTCAACATATTTAATTTCTCCTTCACAGTAAACGATTCATAAATTCTGCCCATACTGATAATGATGGTAATGAGAAATTTTTAGGGTTGCTTAACATTTTATAAGTGTGAAAGGGATTAAAATTTCGATACTCAGTATCAAAGGTTCCAACAAGAAAAGGCGGAAAAGAATTCTGTTTACATAATCAGTTTGATCAGTCACCTTCCTCTGTCAGTTGAGTAAAGCGTCATCCAAGCTGATGTTTATTGGTAATTAAACTTAATTTGCAACACCTGTGCATATTTATCAGCTTTGTTTTTGTTGGTAATTCTTATCAGCAACTTTTCCTCTGATCATGATTTGAGAAGACATACAGCCGTATGCTAAAGATCAGACATAATCTCTTGTGGGCAAGAAATGTAAAATAAAGTTTATAATAAACAACACAAACACTTTGTAATTTAATAGCTTTCAGTGTGATACCTGTTAAACAGAAATTATTTTTATTTAATGAAAATTTGATAAAATCTAATCATGAGCAAGTGAAATTATGCTAAATACAACTAAATTGGAAACCTTTTCCCCCTAGCTATATCAGAAATTCTGAAAACTTTTGGGTGTGAATTTTACATGAGTAGAAGCTTTTTTTTACCAAATTTTATCCTGAAAATGACCTGCATAAATTATACAGGTGCACAGATTTACATGGGTTTTTATGGTATGCTAGTTAACTCAAAGCAGAGACCCTGACAGGTGCTACTACTTTGGGTCAGAATAGATCTGGGAGCAATAGTGGCTAGGAGATGGTTCCACACTCCACCAAACTCTGGAACCCCTGTACCAGAGTTCCACAACTAGATACAGTTTAAAGCCAAAACCACCTGAGTGCAGATGCAGAAATACCCTTGGTTACTGTCAGGGCATGCAGTAAAACCACTGGGAGTAAGGGATTCCCAGCAGCTGTTAGAACATCCTTCTAGGAGAGGGACATTCTGATGTAAAACCTGCTCTTTCACATGATTATTGGACTTCTAACTTTGGCTCGTTGTTCGATACTAATTATAGAGACTCAGAGAGTGGTACTTATGTTGTACAAGTGTTTAATCTTTATAATCCAGTGATGTAGAAATGCTTCTTTTTATGGTGACCTCATTTGTCATTCCATCTACTGAAAATCCCGTGGTGATGGAGGAGTGGTGACATGTGCAGACCTAACAAGTTATAACTTTTGTTTCTCACTTATGTTTGAAACAAAGCAGGCCTGCAGCAAGACTGAATAGTCATCTGAGAGGTCATGAATGGAAAGTCAGAATTGCTGTTGACAACAAGGAAGCATAGGGAGATGGCAACCACCATATGCATATATGTATGTACATGTCCTGAGTATAACATTAAACTGCATCCGGTGGTGAGGCACCTGTTGGGGAGTTTTGGTGTTGTGGGGAGAATGGAGTCACCCCTTAATTACCATTACTTCCAGTTCTGTTCTGACGTGGAACAGTAGTACCTGCCTGGGTTCCATCTATGGGTTAGAAAGATTTCTTCAAGAAAATTAAGGTTTTTTTTTTCCTGTGACTATTTCTATTCAGCTTATATTCATCTCTTTAAACTGCCTAACACATCTTCTTTTCTGTATTATTATTATTATTATTATTATTGTTATTATTATTATTATTATTATAATTATTATTGTTGTTGTTATGTTTTCAGAGTATAACATTGCTTGTGTTTGATATTTCTCAAACATAGAGCGATTAGGCTGAAGGAGCCTACTCTAAGATTCTTGTGAACTCAACTCCAATATGTTTATGGATTTGAGCACTAAGCAAAGCAAAGTGAAAAGTTCACAATCAGCATATCGAAGGCACAGAGGAGTTCATAGAGAGGGACATACTATCACAAACATGAACCGTTACGATCTTGATTCAGACAGTATTTTGCCACCAGAATTGCGGTAAGTATTGTAAAATGTCAATTTAACATTTCTCATTGTTGGTTTATGAAAATTTTATTGTAATAAAAATTAGTTTATAATGCATTTTCATAAATGTTTTATTGTTTTTATATGTTGAAGAAAATGATTTCAAATAATTGAAAGAGGACACAGATCCAACAGTCCATTGGCTCATTGGAATCTCTACCTAATTCTTAGTCTTCATATCTTGTTACGAGAGAAGATACACTATTATCTTCCCTAGTTCCTTATGAGGGTCTCATTTAACATAGATTAATTAAATGGTCTCTATATAGTGGACTTCTAGTTTATAAAAAAGTTGTAGGTAGTCATAACGTCTGTCCAATTGATAAATGAAATGATTAAATGACAATTAAACATCTTTGTTATGGATATAAGAAATTGTCAGTGTGGTCTAACATAAACTGTTGATATTTCCAACACTGTTCTGACAACCTATTAATTTGGTGTGTGAACTTTATTGAATAAAAGCATTAAAGATATGCATTTCATAAAGAAAAAATGAAATCATCATCATCATCATTTAATGTCCGCTTTCCATGCCAGCATAAGTTGAACGATTTGACTGAGGACTGGTGGACCAGGAGGCGACACCAGGCTCCAATCTGATTTGGCAGAGTTTCTACAGCTGGATGCCCTCCCTAACGCTTGCTTGCTTGCAATGTTACCCAGCCAAACTGGTGCACAATGGGAAAATACTATGAATTAAGTTTCCCTTGAAATGTTAATACGAATGGAATAAAATAAATATAATAAAATCACTGTATGCACATGAAACAATAGAGATCAAAATAACAATGTCATAACATATTTAAGTGCATGCAAACATGGGATGGCAATTGTTGTGCTCTGTTTGGGTGTTTACAAGAAAAGTTATTACTGTTATTTTTTTTTGTTAATAGCTTTGAATTCTAATTTAAAGTTATTTTGAAGCAGTTACCTTCATGAATATGAATGAACTTTTGTTTAGTCATCAGCTTTATGGAACAGGTATTTGTTTTTATAAGAGCTAAAAAGTTAGGGAAAAATAAAAGTGCGACTTTTAAAATTTTGAACAATCTTACATATACTAAAATCTCATGTGTGTCTCATCAGTAATTGCTCTCCCTGTTTTCCAACTATGCTGAGTTTCTGTAGTTTGTGACTTATCATTCAATAATTGACCTTATCAAAAGCCTTTGTTGTCAAGATATATCACATCCAAGTTTGAGTGAGTCAGTAATTGTTTCAACACCCAATCATAATGCTGCAAGAGCTGTGTAAGGCAGCTTCTTTCTGAGTAGAATCCATGCTGGGTGTCAGGGAGCTAACCGTTATCTTTGAGGAATGCGATCAGTTTCTTACTGATAAGGCTTTCCATGACTTTGCTGACATGGGAGGTGAGAGAGACAAGTCTATAATTTTTAGTATCTGCTCTGCTACCTCTATTATGGACATATTATGTCTTCCTTTAACATTCTGGGAAGTCTCCCAGTTGTGAGGAAGCTCTGCAAGAGGATCTGTAGTGGTCTTGCTAGAGCTCCTTTGCATTTCTTTAGGAGGATTGCTGGGAATCCATCAGGACCTGTGGCTGAGTTTGAGCTCATTTCATCAATGGCTGATATTAAATTCATTTCTTCTGTTTTGATGTTATCAATAATTGCCATCTCTTTGTGTAAAGCTGTGGTGCTGAAGATCTCACCAGCATATCTACTTGTCTAGTAGATATGTCGCGAGACAGTCAAAACAATAGGACTGGACTGCGATTACTCAGACAACACACAGAAGTTGCACTGATTCCATGAACGATACTGAAATCAACCTCCAATATGGCCATACTAATCTCCATCCTCTCACCAACCAAAAACCTAGAATAGCTTACACTCCTACATTATGGCTGAGTGATTAGCAGTATACAAGTGTATGCAGCTGTATGACATGAAGCTATCTGCACGTCTTGGCCATTTTTGTTACTACATCTGAAGGCATTGCAACTTGTTTTATTTTCTAAAGGAACACTTATTAAAGTTGTAGAGACGAAAGCTGGCTCTTGGTGAAGCATCTTTTAGTTGTTTTACTTAACTTCTGGTTTGGGTCTTTTTTTTTACACCTTCACTATTTCAGCTTTGACTTACAAAACACATCTGCTGCAAGAAACACATTCCCCTTTTCTTTCTTTTTATGTATAACAATATTATTTTCTTTACAGGACTAAACTGTATCGGTTATTTGGACAAATTGAAAGGGAGTTTGAGAAAGTTTATTCTGAAAATGTATCTTGTAAGTATTTTATTTTTCTCACATGTGTTTAGATCATTTGTTTATTTTAATATAAAAAAAGGTGAATAAAATAATTTATTACAATTTCAACATAATTCACCATTAGAATACTTTTTAGGTCGGCCCGAGGCTATAGTAGAAGACACTTGCCCAAGATGCCACGCAGTGGGAATGAACCTGGAACCATGTGGTTGGTAAGCAAGCTACTTACCACACAGCCACTCCTAACAGCAGATATATTATAACTATTTCTAGATACTATATTATGAATGTTTTTGCTGCAAATATAATGGTGGCAATTTGAATATCATTGTCTGCTTCTCCATTGTGGTATAAATTTGATGGAAATTTTAATGAGAATAAACTTCAATTTGAAAAAAGATTGGAAATGAATAAGCCTCAAACACTAATCATAGGAAAAAAAAAAGATGAATGAAAATCTCTTTATGAAAACAGAAGATAACATTTTCTTTTCTTTATTCATGTTTTCATAAAAACATAGAATTATTTAAAATTATGGTTAGGAGAATATACAAACTCAGGGAGGAATCATTTAACTTTGGAAGCCTTGTTCAGTGCAGTCATGTTAACCCTGTTTCTCAAGCACTACTCATATCAAGAAAGCACCTCTAAACATGAAATATCCAGCTTTTAGAGTCCTCATTGTTGCCCCAAATGCTGGGCTTCCCTATCATCAAGGATCTTTCCTGGTAAAATCACATCCTTAGCGTAGCTAAGACTACACCCAAAAGACTATCCTTTCTCTCTAGGACCAGAAGATATTTTAGCCCCTTATAGCTGCTGACGTCTGGGATGCTGCTTTCTATGCATACATTCAGGGCAACATCCAGAGAAGGGTCACTTGGCTGATTGGCACCTCATCACTAATGGACATACTCCTGTCTGCCAGCCTAATTTATGATTGCCTTATATAGTAATTGATCTTAGGATATTGAGTGGGGAAGTAAACCAGGTACATTTTCTCTGAGGAACAACAACAAACTGTGAAATGGTCTAACTCTTCTTTCCATGCATCATGGGGAATAGCCTAATTTGCATATTTATGCACTTTAGAAATTTTAATGCATTATATTACAATCTGCTTTTAGTCATAGTTAGTACATTTTATTTATCTAATCCAAATGCAGTTATGCAATAAGTGCTTCTAACTTTGAAGTCCATTTGTGTGTGTGTGTGTGTGTGTGTGTGTGTGTGTGTGTGTGTGTGTGTTGGTATGGATGTGGCTAAAATGTTTGCTTTGCACCCATATGGTTTTGAGTTCAATCCAATTGCATAGCATCTAGGACAAGTATCTTTTGCTATAGCTCTGAGCTATGAGTGGATTTGGTAGATGGAAACTAAAAGAAGCTTGTCATGTATATCATCATCATCATCATTTCTATTTTCCATGCTGGCATGGGTTTGAAGGTTTGACTGGTACTAGTAAGTCAGCTGCACCAAGCTCTAGTCTGTTTTGGTTTGGTTTCTATGACTGGATGCCCTTCCTAATGCCAACCACTTCACAGAGTGTACTGGGTGTCTTTAATGTACCACTGGCACAGGTGCCTTTAACATGCCACCAGCATGGGTGCCTTTTCTGTGTCACTGGCACTAGCTACAACTACAATACCACTAAGCTTGACATATTTTCTTAAGTGCAGAAATCACCAACAGTCTGAGTCAGTTATCATCTCTGTGTGACTCAACATCCAAAGATCATGCTTCACCACCTCATCCCACATCTTTCTGAGTCTATCTCTACCACAGGTTGCCTCCACATTTAGAGATTGGAACTTCTTCATGCAGCTCTCCTCATCCATATGCATCACATGACCATACCATTTCAGTCTTCTCTCTTGCACACATCTGATGCCTCTTATACCCATTTTTTCTCTTAAGGCATTCACACTGTTGTACATTTACATTAACCTTGCACATCCAATGAAGCATACTAGCTCATATCTCTTTGTCGTAACATCACATACTGATTAAAAGCAATGTCACCATTCTTACAAACACTGGCATTTGTTTGCAGTCCTCTGTGAAAACATGTCCAGCTAGTGTGTTGTTCATGTTTAAAAGGGAAATATTACCTTGTTTGGAAGCAGGAAACAATTGAGGGTTTGGAACAGGAAGAACCTTGACATAGAAAATCTGCTGCAACAAATTTTATCTGAGCCTTGCAAGTGTGAGAAAGTGGATGTTAAAATTATATATATCATCATCATCATCGTTTAACATCCCTTTTCCTTGCTAGCATGGGTGGGACGGTATCACAAGAGCCAGTCAGGCCTAAGCCTGCACCAGACTTCTGTGATTGTTTTGGCAGGTGTTTTACAGATGGATGCCATTCTAACATCAACCATTCAGCAGAGTGGTCTTAGTGTATTTTACATGGCACAAGCACAAGTGAGGTGAGTAGTGTTTTTATATGGCACAAGCACAGGCAAGGTCAGTTTTGGCAAAGTTCTTACAGCTGGATGCCCTTCCAAACACTGACCACTTTACAGTGTGGACTGGGTGCTTTTAATATATATATTAAAACACATGTCTTGTTGTAGAGGAGGTACATGAATAATATCATCATCATCATAAATGATGATGATGATATTAATCATGTACCTCCTCTGCAGCAAGACATGTGTTCCTACCTCTGTCTCTCCATCACACTTGAACCTTTCATCATCTGATACAAGATCACCTCCTTTAGTGTCCCCTCTTTCACAGGATCGTTGCCTTGCAAGTTACTTGGTGACTCTGCCAGTGTTGGTGGCATGCAAAAAGCATCCTTTCACACTGTGAAGTGGTTGGTATTTAGAAGGTCATCCAGCTGTAAAAATCATGCCAAAACTGACTTCACGTGCACTTGTGCCATGTAAAAGCATTCTGTCCAGTTTGTTGGGTAGTTGGTGCTAGGAAGGGAATCCAGCTGTAAAAACCGTGACAAAACAGACACAGAAGTCTCATGCAGGCTCCTGGCTGGCCAGCTCCTGTCAAACCATCTAACCCATGCCAGCATGGAAGGTGGATGTCAAACAGCAACAATGACGATGATGATGATGATGATATATATTGTAATTTTGCTTAGGCAAACTGATACTTCATCTGTTGCTAGAACTCAATATACATATCATCATCATCATTTAATGTCTGTTGTCCATGCTGGCATGGGTTGGATGGTTTGACCAGAGTTGGTAAGCTGAGGGGCTGCACCAGACTCCAGTCTGATTTGGCATGGTTTCTATGGCTGGATGCTCTTCCTAACACCAACCACTCTGAGAGTTTAATAGGTACTTTTATATGTCACCGGCATGGATGCCAATTTCGTGACACCAGTATCTGCTACAACTGTGATTTCACTTGGCTTGATGCATCTTCTTCTCAAGCACGGCATATAGCCAAAGTTTTCATTTTGCAGAGTTGGGAAAACCGTAATAAATGACTTCAATGTTAAATGTTCTCAATGAAATGAGTTCCCAGTTTTTCATATACTTTGTTCCATAATGTTTCTCATTAGTATTCAAAAAGCTTTGTATGAATTATTTTTCTATTTTCCAAGTACAAGAGAAAGTTGAAGCTTTAAATGAACGCCTTGAGTCATATACAAACTGTAGCATTGATAAACCAGCTCCAGATATTACAGATTCATCAGAAATATCTGCCAAACCCAAAAGATGTATGTATTTTATATGAATTTTATTTCTTTTTTGATGTGTATTCTGATTGTACTTAAAACTAATTTCCTGTGGGCCACAACAATATTCATGGAATTATGTTAATGAAAAATTCCTCAGGCCATATTTTTTCTAAATCCCACATTACAATAGACATATCACAGTATTTGTCATTGTGATTGTAGGATAAGGTTTTTTATGTCTGACTTAGGTCAGATATGTGACTTACTAATCAACTTTAAGAGTGATTTGCTTTTTATTGAGGAAAAAAAATTGGAAAATGCTATAAAAGTGATAAAAGTAAGAAGAAAACAAAAGAAACTGAATTTTGTCAATGTTTAATGTAACATCTGCAGAGATTAAAAGCCATCTTATGTTTGACAACTGCCATAAAAAAAAAGTGAGAAATTAAAAATTGAGAAAGAAGTCATACAAAGTAACATTGCAGGTCATAAATTATTGAATTAACCCTTTCGTTATTGTATTTATTTTCAGATGCTCTGTGTTTTTTTCAATTAAGAAAGAATTTAGTAAAATAACGTAGTTATCATTAAGCTAGTGTTAGGAACATAAATTGTGACTAAGGTTTGATGGAAAATTTTTATTCAAAATATCATAATGCATTATAATTATTATTATTAATCTAGATTCTTTATTACACAAAAGATTATCCAATTGTTCTTTCAGTTTGTTGATATTTCCTCTGTATTATACCCCTTCTATTTTTTGAGAGGGTATTGAAGTCCTGTCTTTTGAACCCCATTCTATTGTAGTATTTAGTTCTGTTCTAAATTAGACTGAAACTGTTGGCCCTGTGGGGATCTACTTGGTTCCAGGATTTATATAACTTTCAATGCCAACCCACTAGGTCTTCTGGATATAACTTACACCATAAACTTGATGCCTTTGCTCCAAGGAGTAGAGTCTTTAAGCTACATCATCACCATAATCTTCATCATCATCATCATTTCTATGCTAGCATGGATTGGATGGGTTCTGTAATGTCTCACCATTCACTCTGGTACTTTGTCATCTCACATACAAAGCAATAAAATTTTTTAAAAATCAGAATTTGATGCTTGAGATTAAAGCATCTACTTTGGTTGGTTGAAAGTCAGATAGTTAGTTTAGTGTAATTGTATCACATCTGTCTTGGTTATAAATGTGTGGTTTGAGTTCCACAGGTAACTGTCTGCCCCCTTTTTTTTTTTTAAGCCAATGTGCTATAAGCTTTTGTTTAGTGTTGAATTCCCTTTCAGATATACCTTTAGTAAAGTCTTATTTCTTGAGTAATTTGGAAGCTTTTCTTATTCAGCTGCAAGTCAAATTTCACAGAAGATCAAGTCAACCTATAAAGTATCAACTAGTAAAATAGTCTCCAGTTTTCGGACAGCTCCTACTGCATACAATTTAGTGAGGGAGTATTCTGGGCATCGTGATGGAGTATGGGAAGTCAGTGTGTCAAAAGCTGGGCATCCAGTTTTAGGTACAGCATCTGCAGGTAAGTTAATTGCTTGATTGCTTGTTGCATATAAGTGATTGTTTATTATATTTATAGTTAATCAACATACATCTCTTCAAAGAAATCACTTCTATGCCGTAGCATGTGATAGACTCATTTATTATTTTGATCACCACTAGTTTCCTGGGACTAAGGTTTCATATTATTCTGGTTACATATAAAAAGGTAACATATATATTTCATTAATAATTCACTTCAAATTAATACAATTTGAATTTTTCCAATTATTAGTAATATAACATTATTTCTATTTACTCTGTTTTGACAGGTCTGATCTATGATCCTCATGGGGTGTCTTATTCCTGGCTATGTTCATTTTACTTGATTGAATTTGAAATAGGAACCTTGATATCTAAACTCAGGCTGATAATAATCTTGTTCACTATGTCACTGACATCTATACGTTTAATTTGTAATTTGTTATGGCAAAGAACAATCTTGATCATTGTATCAACTTCTACAAAAGAAATGAATACTCTGAATGACGAATAACCATTATATAAGACTCCTAGCAGTTCCAAAGACTCCTAGCAGTTCCAAAGACTCCTAGCAGTTCCAAAGCACAAAGCAAAGGTCAAACCAAATTCCTCTTTGTCTCTGACCCACTGAAATGTCTGATAGAATTCAGAGAATATGCAATATGCATAACTCAAGGTCTGGGTTCAAATACCACTCTTTTCAGATGTTTCACCAAAGTCTCAGGAACGGCTAGAATATAAATGGAGGATCTATAACATGCCATACTTTTGTAGAAAGTCCTGTAAAGGAGAAATAAAGGAGACTTGTTAAGACTGGAGGGAGGAACATAATGAAAATAGAGACACCTAAGTGAGGAATGACTGAATATATGATGTGGGAAAAAGTGATCAAAGGCTCTAAGGAATATAATTTCCATACTGAAAGATAAATACAGTAAAAACCTATAAAATCAAAAAATAGTCTATATAGCACTCGTTGGAAACAAAATAATATAGCTAGTGCCGATATTAGCTGAGTATGGTTGGCTTTTAGTGAAAAAAAAAATATATTTAAGCAATTTAAAATGTAACCTCAAATGTAATACATGCATCAGTGATATTGAGAATAAGCGTCCATTTGCCATTAGTTTATAGTTAAAGACTCCTTGTCTGAATCGACAATGTAAATATATTTCCAAGGATAAGACACCTGATGTTGACTGAAGATTAAACCAAATGAAATATATTTTAGGTACAAATCTTGAAAAGGTTTCATCTCTAAAGATGTCACTAAGACACTTTATTTCATGTTGCTCCAGTTCACTCAGCTGTAGAAATGAGTTGTGACGTCACTGGTGCCAAGCTGTATCAGCCTTTGCCTAAGTCTAGTATGCATGGGTGACTGCTGGTCTTCCATAAACAACCTTGCCTGGACTTGTGCCTTGGAGGGGAACTTCCTAGGTGCAATCCCACAGCCATTCATTTTTTATGAACAATAACTTATTCCAAACATTTGGACATTTAATTTCTTAAAATTATTTAGGAAAAATTTCACTTTCACTTTTAATTTTTTTTTAAAGCCACAAGGCTGTAATTCTGTTATTTTTATATCCTGGTGTTGGATAAATAATTGAATGAAGCAGGGGGAAAGAAAGTATTCACACAATACACTACGGTTATTGTTACATGAGGTTAAATGCTGCCTGACAACAGCTCACAGCAAACTGCTTCCTTAATCAATTGCTCACCGTTCTTTATTTTATAGCAATGAGTCATTCCACTTATAGTCACTTGGTGGGTGGTCAGAATCCTTCCACAACAGTTATTCTTTGAGTTGGTAGTGCAACCTTGTTAATTTTGGCTACAGTAATTATAAGAAGCTACTCAAAACAAAATCCTATTAAATTCCAGATTATTGCAGATGATGATGACAATGGTAGTGGTACCACCAATGTCTGTTATTCTCATGATTCTCTCCAGCTTTGATGTTTCTCTGGGTTACCTATTTCACATCTCAGCTCCTTCCTGCCGCTTGGAGAAGCAACCCTTTCTTTAATCCATGCATTGTCCTGAGTACGGCCATCAGCTAGGTACTCTCAATAGGTCAGGTAGTTAGGGTTAGGCTTACATATATATATATATATATATATATATATATATATCATCATCATCATCATCATCATCATCATCTTCCATGCTGGCATGGCTTAGATGGTTTCATAGGAGCTGGCTAGGATGAAGACTGCTCCAGGCTGCAGTGTCTGTTTTGGTATGGTTTTTATGGCTGGATACCCTTCCTAACATCGACTGCCACACAGTGGTCTGAGTGCTTTTTATGTAGCACCAGCACTGGTAAGGTCACCAAGTAACTTGCAAGACAAAGATCCTTTGAGAGGGGAGGGAGCATTGGAGATGAAAAGTTAGTGTGGTAGGCAGAAACAGGTGTCTTGATGTAGAGGAGATACATGGTTACCTGGTTGGGGGGTGGGGGTGGAGAGAGAGTGAGAGAGATGGTGAAGTGAAGTGTCAGGACATACTCAAAAGGAACGGGGATCAGAATATAAATGGGATGGTAGAGTAGAGCAAGGAGGGAGAGATGGATGATAGCAAAGTTCCAGGAGATACCCTCAAGGTACGGGTGTCATTATATAAATGGCAGGATATTACTAAAAGTGTGTGAGTGATGAGTAGAGACTTCACATGGATGCAGAGAGGAGTGTGAGGGTTGTGAATGCAGTGCCTGGTGAAACCTGGGTGTATAAAGGGGGTGGGGAACTATGGGATAGCAATGATACAGTGAGCAGGGCAGGGAGGACTGGATTGGGGAATGAGAGGTAAGCATAGAGCATGAAAAGAGGAAATGTGAAGAAGAGAAGAGAAGATCATCATCATCATCGTCATCATCATCGTTTAACGTCCGCTTTCCATGCTAGCATGGGTTGGACGATTCGACTGAGGACTGGTGAAACCGGATGGCAACACCAGGCTCCAATCTAATTTGGCAGAGTTTCTACAGCTGGATGCCCTTCCTAACACCAACCACTCAGAGAGTGTAGTGGGTACTTTTACGTGTCACCCGCATGAAAACGGCCACGCTCGAAATGGTGTCTTTTATGTGCCACCCGCACAAGCCAGTCCAGGGGCACTGGCAACGATCTCACTCGAAAATCCTACGGGAGCCAGTCAGGCGGTACTGGCAACGGCCACGCTCAAAATGGTGCATCTCATGTGCCACCCGCACAAGAGCCAGTCCAGGGGCACTGGCAACGATCTTACTTGGCTTGCCGGGTTTGGTTTTTGAGGTAGGGTGTGGGAAAAGTTTTATTGTTACATGTGGGTGGAACACACAAGGCTTCTAGAATTCAGTTTCACTGAAGTGGGCAGATCTTCTCAAGAACCATTGAAAATGGCAAATTCATTATGAATATTAATCTTACTCATTAATTTAATTACAAATCTTAATGGAAAACATTTGTTATACCCCTGCTTGAAATTTGGTGGCATTGGGTGTGGCAGTACAACCAATTCAGCAACCACCATATGCCACTGATATATGTATGACACCCTTCTTTTCAGTTGCATTGGTTGCTTGGTGCTATTGTAGAAGATACCTGCCCTAGGGGCTATGCAGTGGCACTGAAATTACAACCATATGGTTGCAATGTGAGCTTCTTAATCATATACAAAGTTGTATAATTTACTGGTTTGGCATTTCATAATTTAATTATTCCATATTATTGGAATTAAAACTGTATCAGTTATAGTGGAATTTTTTTAGTCTCAGGATAATTGAGATTTTTGCTCTTGAATGGGTTAACAAAATCTCTGAATCTCACTTCATTTAATGCCTGTTATTTCATTCTGCACACAAATTTATTAACTTATAAAAATAGAAACAGATGTACTTAAAGTGTTTAAAAATTGCATTGTTCAAACTGGTTTTTTTTAATGGTTTTCTCAGTGAAGTTTAAGTTACAATTTATAACATTTATTGCAAAAGCGTTATGTGAATAGTAATTTTTCTAAAATGATTCATATACATTTTTACGAACACCGTTTTGGTTTTTCTCTGTATAATTATATAAAATATAAATATGTAATTATAAGTATCATCCAAGTGGATTGCAATTATAACAGAAAACGAGATGAAGCAATCATAATAGATAGCATTGAAAGAAGACAGACAGTTCAATAAACATGTTCACAAGCTGTTGTAGCTTCTTTGTCTTTCCTTCTTTCTCTTGCTATTGACTGCTGTTCAGATATTATTGACTACCATATTTATATGAGTATTTTATACACCTTTTTGTTGATTTTTAAACTTAAATATTAGGTGTGCACATTATAGACGAGAATTAAATGTGTCAAGTTATCACAATGTTTGTGATGGCATGATGGAAGTTTGTTAGTTGTATCTATTGTCCAAGCAAACTGATGATTCACTGTAACAATGTTACATTTTTCTATAATGAGAATGCATTAAATTTTTAGTACAATTGTTAGACACAAGACCCTTGGAATTACTGCTATCAAACCTGAGTACACAAGGCCAGAATGTAATGATATTACCATTGTCAAAATATTCTTTGAGTTATTTAATGTGAAAATTAATAAAGCAATAAAGATTATATATAGATACTGTCATTATCAAAGTATAAGCTGTAAAAAAAATTAAAAACCCCTATTAGTTAAATAATATAATTATTCTAATGAATATAAAAATCAAAATCAAATGGAAATTGCAGTTGTGATCCCCCGTACCGGTGGCACATAAAAATCACCATCCAAACGTGGCTGATGCCAGCGTTGCCTTGACTGGCTTCCGTGCTGGTAGCACATAAAAAGCAACAACCGATCGTGGTCATTGCCGGCCTCCTCTGGCCCCTGTGCTGGTGGTACATAAAAAGCACCCACTACACTCTCAGAGTGGTTGGCGTTAAGAAGGGCATCCAGCTGTAGAAACACTGCCAGATCAAATTGGAGCCTGATGCAGCCCCCTGGCTTCCCAGACCCTAGTTGAACCGTCCAACCCATGCCAGCATGGAAAACGGACATTAAACGATGATGATGATGATCCATCATATACATGTCTGTTGCATGAACTAAAGTTTTTTTCATAATGAATGTGTTTAGATTTGGCATTATGTCTTTTATTGCCTTCCATACTTATTGGATTTTCTCAGGTTAACCCTCAAGAGTAGACCTTACACTTTTACAGCCTGTACTCGTCAAGTTCAAATGTCACAGTTTTAAGTGGATGTTTCAGCAATTATAATACATCAGACTCAGCACTTCTTTTTCTTATACATCATAATAGAAAAAAACAGATTGTATTATACATGAGCTGTTTTTTCCAGGACTGCTTATATGGTGTGCATTATACATTGGTGCTCTTTATATTTGAATACATATTTTACTGTCTTAGTCTCTCTCTCTTTCTCTCTGCCTCTCATTCAGATATTTATAGCATAACACACATAAAAACAAATTTGACATAACTGAGTTTGTATTGGAACTCATAAATTACAACTGAAATCTTCACGTGTTTTTGGATCCAGACTGGAATGCCAATCATTTTAGAAATGCTGGTTGCAGTTGCATACATTTATCTTTCTCCCACCATACACTTGCATTATTTCTTCATCAACATAGCCATTTGTTTGAGTGCTCTCTGTAATCTTATCATGCATTTTTAATCATTCAAATTTACATAATTTATGTCAAAAGTAATTATGTAAAAATGTGTCAGGTGAATCATGTTTGACCTTGGATAATTCTGAATTCATTCCTCAATCTTCATAACCATTTTAAGATTGGTGAGATTGATGTGATTCGACAATTATGAAGTCAGTGGATGAGGTAAGGGGTAAGGAGAAAATTTGAGAGTGATAATATTCAAAGGACTGGGGGATGGGTAAAAATTTAAATGGAGGTAGGGAATGAGTGATTTAGCAAAATGAAATGGCATGTGAGCAGCCACTGCAAGGAGTATTAGTCCCTATTGAAAGGGGAGGACAAAGAGGCAGTAACTGCAGGTTGCAGTGTATTGATAATTGATTCCATGTTAATCTATAAGGTGATCTTTTTGTTTTGGTGGGGGGTAGCAAGTGAAATGAAGTCTGGGATGTTTGGTAACAAAATTGTGGGAATAGCAGCAGTCTAGTCTAGATCAGACTTGAGATGAACAGGAACTGTTTGGAGCTCGAATATGTTTGGCTTTAAACAGAATGACCAGCATTTTTGGATGTAATTTTTGTTGTGTTGTGGAAAGATTGAGAGATGTACAGAGTTCTTCCTGATTTTAATTGTTTTGTTCATACCAAGTGTGGAGTAGAAGATCTAAGAGAGAAGAGGGATGAAAGCCTTAGATAGGAAGTTTGGTGGTTTGCAGTTCAATGTTTTGTTGATGTCAAGTTGTTTTTGCCTGAATTCTCTCAAAGAGAAGGACTCATTCATGAGTAACATAGAGAAATATATCTCCAGTAGATGCAACTTCATGGACTCTTTCCTTATAGTTATTGAGAACGATGAAGGATTCAGGCTGTTGGGAAATATGGTTTTTAATAATTGTCTCTATCACCTTTGAGATGTTGAGAGTGAAATAAAGTAAGAATTTGTGGAGAAAAGGTGTAGCATCTCTTGATATGGGTTACTCTGCAACATGTTTCCAAAGACTGAGAGAGAAGTAAGTGGAAAGGAAGTAATTAAAAAGTTTGGTGAGGATAGGAACTAGCACTGGAATGATTTGTTTTACTGTAATGGAAGGATCACTGTAAGAACTATTGAAGTAGTCCGGTTGGATATGTGTGAAGTTGGGTGAGACCCTTGGAATCTTTTGCTTACTGAGGAATCAAACTGAGATGCAAGATGCAAGAACTAAGGATACAAGATTTTATGTCAACTGATAGGGTAACCTCCTGTTGTGTCATCTATGGTTGTGGACCATTGTATCTGATGGTAGGTTGCCATTGAGGATCTTACTATGCATAGCGAAGTGTTGTTAGCACATTGTGATATTATATTTCCTTGCTAGAAACCTTGCAACAGTAGGAATATTAAACCGAGCTGTGTGTTGAGAATACCAACCCCACAGTATTTTGTCCAACTTTTTATTAATTCTAGCAGCCATTGTTCTACATACTTATCCTTGTTCACTTCTATTCTTTTAACATACATGCCTATCAAAAAAAACTATTATTTTATCAACCTAACAAAGAAATACACAACATGAATTTAAAATCTTATACATATTCTGTGCTTAGTATTTCTTGAAATAAAATATTTTCCTCTAAGATCACAATTGATATTTCTTGAAAATTATAAGTAATTT